>NC_136957.1:3842062-3852062 GCF_032717465.1 Coenobita brevimanus
AAATTCGAAATGGAAAAAAAATCCTTCTTAATCCCCGTTAGGGATTTTAGTCTTACTTGTCACCCATCCTGGCGGTTTACTGAACTCCTCATCCTTCATTTACCTTTGCAACGACGAAGGAGTTGCTTGCCACCCCGACAGCGTAAAAGGGAGCGAAAATCAATATTATTACAACTGATTTGTTTTATATTAGCGTCACTACCCTCTCATACGGGCACCGACATCCTCTAAAAACATATTGGCCCATTGCCAGTACACAGCATGGCATGAAATTCACGATCTCGACAAATATGATGATCAATCAGTACCGTTTCGACAGCATAAAAGGAAGCAAAATTTAATATTATAACTTTTTTTTATTTAAGCGTCATTACCCTCCCATAAGGGCACCGACATCCTCTGAAAACATCTTGGCCCACTGCCAGTACACAGCATGGCATGAAATTCGCCATCTCGACAAATATGATGATCCACCAAAATTGTGGAATGAGGTGGCAAGTAGTAGGTCCATCTATTATCATCCATGAAAACGGTTTCTGCAGCACATCTGAGGCACTGTCATAGCCCCAGGGCCATAGTGCCACTGAACAGCTGTCAGGGAGTATCATGAATAGGCTAAAACCCTCCCTATTATGTAAATAAAATAATCTGGTGGAAGGACAAGGAAAAAAGAAGTAAAAACTACTGCAGTACCGAAGTGATTAATTGTGACAGTTGATAATCTTGTCACCATAAGCAGCCTCCTGAAGTAAATGAAGTCATCAGTCATCATAAGGGTAGAAACATTCCAAACCATAACTGGTGGCTGTGTGGATATTTCAAAGTTATTAGTCTATGTAACAGGTGGGGTTGGTGTTACGCCTCTTTACTTGCAGTTTAAAGCAAACGTGTGTTGTTCGTGTCGGTTCATTTCAGGGACGTACATAGATTCTCATACATACAAACACATGCAAGGCACACTGTTTATTCTGTTCCCAGTACACACTCACCTTCCTGGTTGCTACTTGGTCAGCTCGAGAAAAGAGTTTTTCTAGGTACACTCCCCATCTGAGGAGTAAGTGAAGCCCTGCTGTAAATCCCAAACGAAATGATACAGATGCAGTTAAAAGTATTCAAGTCTCGCGATTCAGCTATCGGCCCTTCTACATCTCAGGAATCTTTTTATTGCGCGGGATCTTACCTAAGCTGAATAAATACGGCCGGAGGTAACAAGAGTAAAATTATAAAAAGACCCCATTGTGCTGAAGGGATTTACCTGTCTGTGCTTTCTGAACACAGATATGCACTTGTGTGTTTTATGAGAGAGAGAGAGAGAGAGAGAGAGAGAGAGAGAATTTTTTCGTATTTTAGCAAGTGTGTATGAGAGGAGGGGCACCTGTTAACACGCAGGCAATTGAGCCTTTGTGTTAGGTTTCAGCCTGTGTCCAGACATGAAGCATAAAGGAAACAACGGTGCTATATAAAAGCAAGAGAGTTTAAAAATAATAATCCTTTTTACGATGTTAACTCTATTCTGGAGTGGGATGGCTTCATATGACAGCCTCGACATAATTGGCTAGGTCCATAGCTCAGTTCTACAAATGTCCCGCAGACTCCTCCACTATTCTATGAAAGGAGGAACGTAGACTCCCGGAAGTGTTTTTTTTTTTTTTTTTCCGGATATACTTAGTCATCCAGTTTTATTGGTAATGTCATGGTGAGTTCAGCCAGAAATGATTTGACATAGTCGCACCTTCGCTCGGGAATAGATGAAACAATTCGGCTAATCAAACCAGAAAAACATCAAGAAAACCGTGTTTTGACTTTAAACCAACCTATACCTAACCAAATTAGGACTAACCTATCCTTAACCTACCAAAATACCTTATTTTGTTTGAGGGCGTGACGAAGGTACAACGTTGCCGAGTCTTTTCTCCAGCACTCGATCCGATGTTACTAATATGACCAGTGACTATACCTGGAAAAAAAAAAAAAATCGCCTCCCGGGGACGAGCAGCTACAGCAAGCAGTCCAAAGGGTCCACATTTGAGAAGAACCTGGGAAAATAACAATAATAACAACACTCACAACGACGATGACGACGACGATGCCTACTACTAATATAATCTAATATACTATAGAACAGGGGTTCCCAAGTTTTTCCTAGCACGACCCCATTCAGCACTTTCAACTGTTCAGTGCGACCCCAAGTTAATATATATATATATATATATATATATATATATATATATATATATATATATATATATATCACGTGTCTATGTTTACTTCTACATTAACAGCACTATTGTGAATTTTTGGTCATATGATGGTATATATGTAAAGTATTTATATAAAGAAGAAACATAGTAAACATAATAAATTCTATTTACAAAACAAGAGGTAATCATAAATGAAATTCTCAAAATTGGCAATTACAAAGTGGTAATCCCATTTTAACACCACGTAACATGCTACTCAGTAATTACCTCTATTGCAAGTATCATACTGCACCTCATGGCTTTCTGATATTATGAGTAGCCTACTATTTGGGTTTTGGACTATTTGATCAATTTTTTGTATCTGGGGGTGTATGATGTCAGGCAACACATCATACAATTTTCCAAGTTGATGTTTGTCATACGGCTACGATAGTCATTTTTAATGAACACCATTGATGAGAATGCTGCCTCACAAACATAGGTGGTTCCAAATTGTACAAGAACCTGCAAGGCTCGATTTCTTACTGCTGAATGCTTATTTGCTAAATTAATCCAAAACTTTCCTATGTCCTTATACACATCAAAGTCCACTCTTGCTTCATTGTCAGCTTGTAATTCTGCCATTTCAAGTGCAATAGAACCACACTGCTTTGCATCAGTTTTGAATGGAAACTGCACAAAATCAAAAAGACTCGGTTAGCAACTCTGGGAATCTAGCATTCATATTCCCCGTCAGATTCTGCAAATAATCCAGTAAATCCTGTTTCTCTTCTGCGAGATCTAGTGCTTCATTAAAATCAATATCCTTTGTAGCTGTAAATTCCAAGTAGTGATGGAAATGAGAGTACTTATCAGCTTCAGCTTCTTCTCGTAGTATCTGCAGCTTGCTGACAAAAGCCTTTATTGCACCCTGAAGGTCGAACACAAATTTCCCTTTCCCTTGAAGTTCTGTGTTGAGCTTATTAACGTGCTCAAAAACGTCAGTCAGAAGTGCAAGGCGAGCAAGAAAGTGTGGATCACAAAAATAACAAGCATTCTTGTGCCCATGATCTTGCAAGAATGTGGCCAGTTCACGGCGAAGAAGGAAAACTCTTTTCAAGGTTTTTCCTCTTGACAGCCACCTGACAGCAGTATGCATTAGCAGTGTGTTATGATTAGAATTTTCAGTGATGCACAACTGTTTGAACATGCGAGAATTCAGGTCCCTAGCCTTCACATAATTGACAGTGGAAATGACTACCTGCATCACATCAGAGAAGTTCGGAGACATGTCTTTTGAAGCCAAACTCTGACGATGGATAATACAGTGGTTTATTTTAATGTGAGGATGTTTTCTTGATAGAATTCCACGCACTCCAATATTCTTGCCCATCATTGATGGAGCACCATCCATGCTACATTCAATTACTTATGGCTTAGAATCTTAGATTCTGTTTCGTACCCCCAGGCCTTGTGGGTACCTCAGCAACCCCACCGACCCCATGACCTGCTTGTGACCCCACATAATGAGCATTCCGACCCCACTTGGGGTCCCGACCCCTGGTTTGGGAACTCCTGCTATAGAAGTAGCCGTGTGTGTGTGTGTGTGTGTGTGTGTGTGTGTGTGTGTGTTTTGGGCAGCCGAAACTACACATTCAAATCGCACCAAAAGTGACACAAAAATCGCAAAAAAATCGTTGATGTAAAAAAAACTTGGTCCCATCATGATTGAAAAACTTTTACTATATTTAATGAGTGATCACATTTTGACCAAAAAACGCTACTTCCAGAGCCCGGCATAGGATCTCCGTAGAATTTTTTGCCCAGAGTCAGACCTTAAATAAACTGGGTTCCATTCCCAAAGCTGCGATAATACGATCAGTTGGTTAGCTGCAAAAAATCCAAGTGACAACGTTACACTAGAACAGCACATAAACGCGAGAGCCCTCTGCAGGAGCAAGTGCGAGGGGCCCAAAGGGCCCACGAGCACTTGTCCTATATACTATAGCAGTAGCCGTGTGTGTGTGTGTGTGTGTGTGTGTGTGTGTGTGTTTTGGGCAGCCGAAACTACACATTCAAATCGCACCAACATTGGCACAGAAATCGCAAAAAATTCGCTGATGTGAAAAAACGGTCCCATCACGATTGAAAAATTTTTACTACATTTTATCACATTTTGACCATTGGTTAGCTGCAAAAAATCCAAATGACAATGTTACACTAGAACAGCACATAAACGCGAGAGCTCTCCGCAGGAGCAAGGACGAGGGGCCCGAAGGGCCCATGAGCACTTGTACTACTACTGTTTCTGCTGCAGCTGCTGTTACTGCTACTACAACCACAACTACCATTACTACTACTGCTAGTAGTACTACTACCATCATGAGTAATACTACTACTACTACTACTATGACCATCATTCTGGTTTCATAAGAAGTACCTATAATGGCCTTCCTGACATTATTTTTACTAGAAGGGCTAATGGAATGGAGTTATAAGTCGAGAGAGAGAGAGAGAGAGAGAGAGAGAGAGAGAGAGAATTGGAAGTGTAGAACTAGTGACACATCGTAAAACCAAGTGAGGATGAATACCAGAGTATAACATGGAGCACACGAGATATGAGTCATTTTTCATATGAATCTTGGAACACGTGTAAAAATGAGCATTAGGGGGAAAAAAATTAGAAACCTCATTTGTACAACGATGGAAGAGCAGTGAGATAAAAGTTAGTGACAGAAAGAGGCAGTGCTACGAATGGAAAACGAAATGGAAACGTAGATTATTGAGGGAAAAAGATAGATCAGAAGATTAACCCCTTAACCGCGGGCTTGTTTTGCTTTGACTTGCGGCTCCCACGGGCATATTTGCGCTTCGACAGACTCTCTAAAAATATTTGCCAAAAATCAGTTATTAGTCCAAGAATAATAAAATCAAATATGCACATGGCACATACCTTCCGCTTTCCCCTGGGGTGTTTGTTGAGCCTTCGTCGAGTACCGTAGGACTTGTGGAGACCTCTGAAGTTGAGTAACGAAGTCTCCACTTTACACTTCCTGACAACCCATAATCTGTTTACCACAGCCTGATAGTATCACTAGAAACACTATTCTATGATTCTCAAATAGTTTGGAATCCATACTCCCCCCAAAAAAACACTGTGAAAGCAATTAAAATTACGAGCGCATATATGACCTTCCCACTTGCTATCGTTCGCCGCTGGTGTTCTGTCATTTATTATTCATAAAACCCATCACACTTTATATTTCTATTACTATATAACACTTACATATATCTACAGTCTTTATCCATAAGTTTCCTTCAGTAATAGTAGTTTATTGTCACTGTTGTCATTCAATTTCTCTTTCAGTAAAATACGTAGCATTCACTTTCTCGTCCTGTATATTAGCGTTGAGAGTGAATGTCACTTTCACCTTCACTTTCATAACTCATAGTATTCATACATGCTAGAGTGAAACTTTCACTTTCATTACTCCTCGTATATATACTCGTATTCTTATAATACTACTCATTTACATTTCTATTTACGTTCTCTATTATATTTACATTATTTACATTTCTATTTTATTTACACTGTGTTAGGCACTGTCACTTGCAGTAACTTATAAAACTATTTTCCACTGTTCACTTATATTTACATTCATTGCTTTCACTTGCTGTTTACACATTATTTACATTTCCACATGCACTGTTTTACTCACCAGAAAGATAGTAGTCACTCTCTATCATTTGTCAGCCCTTTACCTCTTTCCACACGAGGTTTAATAGGGGGTAGAGGTCACAGGGCCCTTTGCATGGGTCTAAAAAGCAGAGGAATTTAGCAGGCGCGAATCCGACGTACTTTCACCTTGAAAGATGACAGTGAACTGATACTGGTGGCCTGTCTAGGGAGAGTGCAATACTGCCAACATCAGCCTTGTGAAAGCTGCTAATATAGAGCTATGAAATGATTGGCAGGAAATCTAGACAATACATAATAAATTAGGTAGTTCCAGGTGAATGTAAATATCACTTAGGCTTCCCCCTTCCCTCTTTATATATATTTATATTACGAGAATAGATTATACGGCATATTTCAAGGGGAAATAAACAGTGAAAATGAGCAAACGAGTGCACGTGAGGTGTTGTCGGGTGATAATTAGCCAATTCCAGGTGTATGGTACTATCACTTACCTTATTTCTTTTTTGTATATATTATTTGGTATAAGAATAGGGCATAGGGCTTATTTCAATGGATGAAATAAGTGGAAAATTCCAGGGAAGATTTACTTAGCGTAGAATACAGTGTGGTGGCCTGCAATAATTAGGTAGTTCCAGGTGAATGTAAATATCACTTAAGCTTCTCCCTTCCTTTCTTATATATATTTTTATTACGAGAATAGATTATACGGCATATTTCAAGGGGAAATAAACAGCAAAAATTAGTGAACGAGTGCACGTGAGGTGTTGTCAGGTGATAATTAGCCAATTTCAGGTGTATGGCACTCTCACTTACCTTATTTCTTTTTTGTATATATTATTTGGTATAAGAATAGGGCATAGGGCTTCTTTCAATGGATGAAATCAGTGGAAAATTCCAGGGAAGATTTACTTAGCGTAGCATGGCCAGGCAGGCGAGAGGAGAGGGTAATGGAGGGGAGGTAGGGAGGGGAGTCAAGAACGGGGAGAAATGGCTAAATTGTCAACAATGGATGGGAGTACAGATGAGATTAGGAGTGCTGACTAGTGTTGGACATTAGCAGTACTAATAGATGATATAAGCCACCACTTGAAAGCCCGGGCGAATTCAAAATACAGAGATAGCCCAATTATCCAGGCTATATGGTGTTAAGGGGTGGCTGATTAATCCGAAAGCACGATTAATCCGGTGGAAACACAAGTACTGTACTGTTAGACTGATTTATTTACCAGTAAATGTACACTTTAAGTACCAGAAAGACCTTTCCAGTTCAATGTATATTCCTCCAGCTTGTTTCAGTATTTTTCAGACTATATTCAGTTCGGTAAATCACGTTTTCTTACTGAAAGATTTCCTCCCTGTTAGTATCATCTCGTTCTAAAGCTGTACCTACGATTGTTTCCAGCACAATGGACAAAACTCATCGTACTCAAATATGGACTTCGTTTCCCAACTTCCCAACTGAAGATTAGGTTAGGTTACATTATTAGGTGCAGTCAAGCTAGGTTAGGCCAGGTTTAAACACTTAGATTAGAACAGTGTCTTCTGCCATTACGTTAACGAATCAAAGAGTCGTCACACCAGAACAGCTAAAAACAGCGGGGAAAGATTTAACAAGAAATGTTTATTTACCAACTCAGAAATAATAAGAAAAATATAACAGACTATCAAGATGAACTGGTTTGGTAAGGTGCTTTTACTGCTTACAGCAAAGCGTATGTTTACCCCCCTCAAATCCTCAATGTTGGTGAGTTCAGAAATTTGTGTGCTCCCGTGGCAGACCTTGAAACCATTTTTTCAAAGTTATAAAGTCAGTTTCTTTTTCTTACAGATTTGAAAAGACTCATCTGGTACACCTGGCTTTTTCCCCTCCTCCCTAAACCCATCTTGTGATTTGCCATGATTCGTGAAAGAAAATTAGGGGGCATGTTACATTAGAATTTAAACATAAAGTTAGGGTGCATGTTACTTTAGCATTTAAACATATCGGCGAAAACATCTGGGATGAAAGGACCGCTGAGCTGTTTGGGATGGTTGAGTAGGGTCGTGTAAACATACCAGTGACCGTTCCCTTCCCATAATTGTTCGCAATTTTTATGTCTCTCTCTAACTTAACGTTACTGACACCGGTACAGTAAAGCATTGTTCAAGGCTAGCAGCCATAAGGGGTTAATGGAATACATTATTGTTTGTATCAATACTCTCTCTTTCACACATACACGAACGAACAAAAGATTGTGAAATAAATGTACACTTAACTGTAAGAAGCAGAAATAACTGTGTGCTCTGTCGGTCCGAAATGTGTTGGGAAGCGACATCGAACAAAGAATGTGGAACTGAATGCCACCTTACAAGAACATTTGAGATGAAAGTATTTTTTCTTATTAGTAGACATAATTGTTCAATTTTGTCCCCTATAATTGTGAAACTCGTAAATTTTCGTCCAAGCATACACCCTAATAACCTTACCAATTCAATTCATATTCTTTAGTTTGTTTTCTGTATTTTTCTAGTTTGTTTTCTTATTATCATAATGTTCCTTAAGCTTTACCTACAATTGTTTCCGGCATAATGGAAGAAACTTACTCATAATTAGGGTGCATGTTACATTAGTATTTAAACATATCGGCGAAAACATCTCAGATGAAGTGGCAGGCCGCCTGACTGTTTGAGATGGTAGAGGAGGGTCGTGAAAACATACCAGTGACCTTAGTTCCCTTCCCATAATTGTTCGCAGTTTTTTATAGCTCTCCCTAACCCAACATCCCTGACACCGGTACAGTAAAGCATTGTTCGAGGCTGACAGCTATGATGGGGTTAATGGAATGCATTATTGTTTGTATTAATACTCTCTTTCACACATACAGTACACTTAAGAACGAACAAAAGAGTGAACAGTAAATGTAAGAGAAAGAAATAACAATGCTCTGTTGGTCCGAAATGTGTTGGGAGGCGCGATACCTAACGAAAAATGCAGAACTCAATGCTAACTTACGAGAACACATGAGTATTTTTTTTTTTTTTTCTGATTAGCAGACATTCTTGTTTCATTTCGTTCCCTAAAACTAGGAAACCCATTACTTTTCGTCTAAGCATACAGCCTAAAGACCTCACCAATTCACTTCATATTCCTCCAGTTTGTTTTCTGTGTTTTTCTATTTTGAGGGTAGTAAATTACCTTCTCTTGCTGAAAGATTTTCTCTTTTATCACGTTCTTTAAGCCGTACCTACGATTGCTTCGGGCATAATGGATGAAACTCATCGTACACAAAAGTGGATTTAGTTTCCCAATTTCCCAACTGGAGCCCTGGTTAGGTTAAATTATTAAGTAGTTAAGCAAGGTTAGGCTACATCAGGAGTATCAGTTGCCTCACCAAACTCCATCCTACCACCTTTGTGATCGAGTTGTGAGCAGGTGTGGGTGGGGGCAGGGTGAGCAAGACTCTCTCTGGTTTATCCATGCCTCTCTCCCTAGAAACTGGATGCTTCCTGTTTAAACCGGAGCTATCGTACGGATAATTCTATGAATTACTGTACCACTGAACCATTGGGTCACGGCCCGGATATACCGAAAGCTGGATAATCCGAGCCTGGATAATCGAGCTTCCACTGTAACACAGAATCACAAAAGTGACACTCCGTGATATGATCCCTTGCTCCCAAGCGTCACGAAAGTGATGCCCAGCGGTTAAGGGGTTAATAAAGAAAGGACCAACTCCCCGAAAAAAGTCCACACACACACACACACACACACACACACACACACACACACACACACACACATACAAGCAGCATTACAAGGGAAGAGAGAGAAAAATTAAATGCAAACAGAAAGGACGAAAGATCAAGTTATAACGTAGGTGTCCACATTTGATAATGTGGGATCTTTACAACAGAAAGGTGCTAACGATGTTACAGTTACGAAAAGAAGCGTGTTATCACACGAGCCAGAAGCACACTTTGAAATTTTTAGAAATTTCACTTAAGAAAAGCTCATAAATTTTGCAAAAGATTACTAATGACTTCCATAGGCTTGCTTTAATTTTATCAACTTCCGAGATCCGAGAGAGCTCAGCTTTGGTGCTCTGCTTGGTGCTTTTGGGCCTTATTCAGGAAATTGGTG
>NC_136957.1:3857062-3969562 GCF_032717465.1 Coenobita brevimanus
GGGAAAGATTTTGGAGTTACATTCTCTGTCAACTCTTCGACCAAGTCAGTATACATTCTACGTACAATTAGATACATTCCAGCACCATATTCTTCCGCCAGTTTACAACAGCAAAATGTCACGTTGGCGTGGATGGGTGTCCATATCGACACACTTCAGGCTCGGGATATGTTAACCTCAATGTCTTGTGGATGAGTGGCTGCGTGGTGGAAAGAAATGAACGAGTATTATGAGGAATGATATATGAGACTTTGTGGCTGGAAGAATAGGCAGACCAAGAGTAAGGTAGAGAAAGAAGAAGAAAGAAAGAAAGAAAATGAAGAAAGAAGAAGAAAGAAAGAAAATGAAAAAAAAAAAAAACAAGGCAATGTTGAAGCAGAATATGCAAATCCTAAAAACGAACAGGAAATTGGTAGTGAAATAGGAGGGAGATCGTTGATGAGAAAAAGAAAAAAATTCTTTTGTGTGACTGTGTGTTTGCTCGAAACCTCTCACATGATTTGGCGTATAACAGTTAAGAAGTGATGCCAAGGCACAGCAAACCCTTCCCCGGCAGTCATTTTGGTGCTGACCTATAAACACAACAAGATATCTAGTCAAAGATGTCACGTATCTAATTTGGAGTAAATCGGGTGAAAATTGACAATTATATACACATTTGAAATTTTAGGCCCGACCCACCTGACATTGACCCACCTACCGCTAACTGTGGGGTGACCTCCTTCCTGATGTAATGAGGCATGTTATAGGATCCAGATTTGAATGATGCACATTTAGGTTCTGGTTTCATGTCGATATGACGAATTTGAAAGGAGTTATGGGGAAAAAAAAAAAAAATTTTTTTTTTTTTTTTTACATATTTTAGGTCTACAGCCTGGGTCTTGGCCCAATTTGGCCCAAAATTTAATCAGGTGATCAGAACGTCATAGTCCATCATCCCTGACATTTTTGTCAAACTCGCTCCAGTAGTTTTCGGGTAAAGTTGTTATCAGACAGACAGACAGACAGACATGCAGAGAAGCCGAGTGAAAACAGTACCCGTCTCCTAGCTCATCCGGGGCGGGGACGGGTAAATGTAAAGGGAACAGATTGGATTATTTTAAAATCCTCAAACCATAATTTGGCCTACTTTATTATCTTCCCAAATATCAAACATAACTATCATCTCTCTCTCTCTCTCTCTCTCTCTCTCTCTCTCTCGTAGGTATCGTGACTCTCACCACCACTGACAAGTGGGACGCGACAGGACAGAAGCTGAACGTGTGAAACGAACGGAGGCACAGGAGAAGGCTAGACGGCTACTGGAGGGAAGGGAGAGGGAGAGAGGAAAGAGAGAGGAGAGAGAAAGCCGAGTGAGGAGAGGGAGAAGAATACGTTTGTAGATGTGAGAGACAGCAGAGACAAGGGTGAGAAAGGTGTTGGATAAGGCGATAGGGAGGGATGGAAAGAGGAGGGAAAAGCAGGTGAGAGTAAAGGAAAGGAAGGCGTAGGGAGATGGAGGGCAGGAGGGGAAGAAGCAGAGATAGTAAGAAAGATGTATGAGGGTAAAGAGAGATGAGGGATGGAAGAGAGGGAGAGGAAGGCACAGATGAAACAGAGTGATGAGAGCACGTGGTAGGGTGGAAGAAACAGAGGAACACTTCGGAGATGTACTAGAGAGAAAGTAGAGAGTGAGAGTGAAAAACGCACAAAGGTGTAAGGGAAAACAGAGGGAAAAGGAGGGAGGGGGGGGATAAAAGATGAGACGTGTGAGAGAGAGGAAACATGGTGATGCAGAGAGATAGTAAGGAATTGAAAATAAGTGTTAAGGAGATATGGGTTAACAGGTATTGTAAGAGGGAGTGGGAGGGATGTGAGGGGGAGAGAGAGGATGAGAGGTAGAGAGGAGAAAGGGAGAGGAGATTAAGGAGAGAGATGGGGAGTGGGAGTACAAAGGAGTAGAAAGGAAGGCAAACAGCAACAGAACTAAAGGTCCTTCGAGGATATTTGTTACAAGGAAGGCTGACCATGATATCTAATTCCATGAGGTGAAGATAGGAATAGCAAAGCAAGACGGCTTCCCCCCCCGTCCACCAAACCTTATAGCCGAAGCCGGAAGGGAAAAGTGAGAAGGACTATCTTGTACTTTAGAATAACTGCCGTGCAGATCCTATAGGACAGACTGAAAAGAAAAAAAATGAAAACAATATTCTACACTATCTTATCTATAGTTTTTTTCTTTTTATGTGTCCAACTCCGGCCATAGGTTTCACAGCCGGTTCTTAAGGACCAGTAGTCCTCCTACATACCATACACCTGCACATGTCACAACTTCGGAGCTAACACCCACAATATATATTGAGTACATGCTACGGTTGTCACATACAAGCTGGGTGTATTGGTATTAGCGAGGGTAGTTTGCGACATGGTGGGTCTTTTGGTACTTCAGCAAAGTCTTTTAAGCTCTACCCTGCCCCACCCAGAATTCGGACCTGGATCCATTAGGACTGCAGGGAATCTCTCTACCGATTCAGCCACCGCCTCCCTCTGCAAAGGAGAAGTAATTATGTCCCTTAACAATAATGGGCCACTACTGCCATCCCAACGACCTGAAAGAGAGGGAATCACGCAGCTAAATTTTCATACTATTCAACCATGAATACAATTAACTGGGGACGCAAAGCCAGAAATTTACCTAAGCGACATTTAAATGCTATTTCTGAAGTAATGTCTAACATATTACTTGGCACTTTGTTCCAAATGTTGACGACACTATTGAAGAAATAGTGCTTTCCTTCATTTGGCTGGAGACGTTTCCTTATAATTTGCTAATCACTGTGTAAAACGACCGGTCTGATGTGAAGTACCTATCAATCTCCAAATTGCCATTCCCTTAAAAAATTATAATTATCTACTTGAATCAGATCTCGTAATCTATGGTTTGATAAGGTAATTATATTTAGTTCTTCCAAACGTTCTTCAGATGATTTAAGTAATTTAGATATCATTTTATTTACTCTTCACTGTAGTCTTTCTAATTTATCAGTGTTTTTTCTTGTAGTATGGTGACCTTAACTGAATACCGTACTTGAGATGCGGATGTACTAGGGTATTGGGATAATGGTCGGGCGGATAATAATAATAATAAAAAAAAAAAAAATCGTGCAAATGTTGGTATAAACAAGGAATCTGGCATGAACATCCTTCAGACAAAACTAAACATATCCACAGGATAGGCCATTTGAAATAATAAAATGACGGCCATTTTTCAAGACGGCCACCATTTCGGACTGCTGAAACTGGCTTCGTATTTTTTTTCGAATAATTGTCTATTTTTAGGTGTCTTTGTGTTGATAGCCATGGAGAAACTAAATAATGCATGTTCAGTCTCGTAAAACAAACATTTCAGTAATTTTTCAAAGTGGGTGCCATGACAGAAAGAAAAAGAAAAAAAAAGTTTTTTTTTTTTTCTTATGACAAACACTATAATCGCAGCATGCGGATAACATGAGTCTAATTGTATATGATCTATACTGGCATATCTTATTAGAAATTACATAAAAAAGAGTGACTCTCAGGCACTACCAGGGCTCACTGGTGACGTCTCTGCTGTATAACTCAGCATGGGGTTCAGTGTCAGCTAAGAAGAACCATTATTATTCCAGTAGCTATACATTTCTTTGTATCACAAATGTTTCTTATTCAACCCGACTTTATTAGCTAAGCAGCTGCACCTGACAGGATGTGCCAGTGCATGATGGCCGAGACAAGGATAACAGGTTTAAGTTATTCGTAAGGCGTACAGGTCACACGGGAATCAACTTCTTGAGGCTCTGGATGCATTTGATACTGACATCCCAGGCCAAGAGCCAGTGGCTTATGCAGTCATTACTGATGGATCGACATTTATTTATAGCTTGCTGCCACATGATCCGATTACATTTGATGATCATATGGAAAAAAAGACATTTTACCAAAGGTTTTATCCTATAATTCTAAGTGCAGTAGAGTTGATTTTGTGTTTGATATAACAAAAATTCCAGTCTTATGATAAGTGCAAGCTCAAGAAGAGGATAAAGAGTAAGAAAAAGGTAACAGGGATCAGGAAGGCTCAAAGAACTGGGGATGCATTTTGCGAGATGATATCAACAAGACTGAAATGTATTATTTCATTGCTGAAAGCCAGTGAAGCCAGGACACCAAACATGGTCATTATTACTAAAGATGATAAGACCCTCTGTAAAAATAATATTCCCTGGAACGAGTCAGCCCATGCTCACATGAAGAAGCGGACACACGTGTATTTTCCCATGTCAGAGATGCCGTATCAATGGTATGTAAAAACCTGATTGTTAAAGCCAATGACAATGACATAGTTGTCAATTCAATAGGTGTATATCAGTCATTACAAACGATCTGACTGGTACACTTGTGGATTCCTTTAGGTCAAACAGGGAGAGCTAGATTGTTTCCAATTTATGAAAAATTTCTTAGCTATGGGTCTTGAAAGAGCCAGTAGTGTTCTAAGTTTTTATGTACTCACGGGCTGTCATAGTGAAACAAAAGCATTCGGGGGCCGAATACAAACTGCCCACCACAATATTTTGTTCACTAATATACAGGTGCTCAAAGAAGTGATGACTCGCTTTCTTGAATTTTTGGACAAAACTCCCTGGGTCTGGTAACATTCACTTGAGAGGGAATTACGAGACGGCAATGCTCTTTGCCTGCCCTGCAAACATAATTGGTGTAAAAAAAAAAATAATAATGCAAATATAATAGTCAGGTTTAGAGTTTCTTTTTTTTTGTTGTTGTTGGGGGGTCAATAATAATTAAATAAAAAGTGACATCTGGCACGCTTCCACCCATCGTCACAACTCATGCCAGGCACCCTTACCTTATGTAAGTCAGTTTCAAACAATGGGTGCGGGTGGATGTGTTTCAATGCCGCCATTCCCCCCACTTTTTTTTTTTTTTTTCTACAATCCTTTTTGTCTTTTGTTTCCTTCATTGTCACTCTTGCTTCTGACCATCACCCTCTTCCTTTTTAGTTTTTTCATGAAACTGCCCTACATAGTTTATTAGATGTTGGAATTTCATCGTGTGAATGAAAGTTACCAATATTCCCCCAGTAACTGCACTGGTTTCACTAACTTCACTGAACTCCGGCAGATTAATGTGCTTCTTGATAGCAACACAGGTGGTTAGAGGCTGTTATTCGGCACATGCTAAAAGTTGTCTGTCTTGTTTTGTGTGACAAGAGGCTCCATTTCTTGGCAAAGTTTCTATGTTTTGCCTCTCTGTATATCACTATCCATCTGTTAACTGACCTCTTCTTGATGTTTAACTGCCGGGATAGCTGTCTTGCCGCAATATTTGCTAAATAAAATGCAATATCTACTCGTGCTGAGAGGCTGTAGTTCCGTGTCGACGATCCATCTTCCTTACAGCGCTCATGGCTTTATTTTCCCGCATAAATGTCATTCTCCATAGAGATTTAAATGTAGATAGCAATATATTTTTAGATTATCATTATTATAATTTTTTGGTTATTTAAGGGCACTCGTGATTTAGACATTACCTTCATTTGTAGATTTCATTTTACGGGACATTTTTTCCTTTTGTGCTGTTGATTTAGGATGTAAAATAAGTATTACGAGAGTTTCTCCGCATTTCAACCCTGAAAACGCTGAGCGATAGGCAGTGAGTTCACATTTTTTTTCATACGGATAAACCTCAACTTTAATAAATTTTGGTTTCCTCTCACATAACGCGATATATACGCAGTAACAACACTTATATATTGTTTTTTTGGTTTTGGTTACCTAAATATTGCTCTTCCCTGTGTGCAATATAGGAAATATAACTAGACCATGGCAGTTGCCAGATACAAATTTCTGAGGGAAAGGTACAGGGAATCGGGTCATAACTTCTTTGGGCATTTGTACAGTTGGTCAAGTAGAAAGTGCGAAAAAAAAAAATGGAGTATATGGAGACATCTGGCAGTTCCCTGTAGTAAGCCTACGTCTCTTTATGAATGAATCACTCAGATTTATGAGCCTACGTCAGGGGGAATGTGATTGGTTGAACTTTTGAGTGGTGGTGAAGCAAATATTTTTGTCATATTATACGTAAATGAAGGTTAATAACTAATAAGAGGTAGGAAACAATTTTTGGAGAATACTACAGTATTTAACCCTTTAATGGAAGGCATTATTTTGACCCAACAGGCCCCCCCCCCCGTGGGGGTTCCAGCCAAAATGTAAACAAACTTTAAACCTTTATAACTCTGCACAGAATAACGCTACAGCGAAAAATAAGGTACCATTAGAAAGTACTAACCTTCAGATTTGCAATGATTTGGGTTTCATGATTTCGTGGACTTTCACTGGGCAGGCAGTGCCATTAGAAGTGAGTGATCTAAAATCATTATTTTTCCCCCCAAACACCATTGCCAAATGCCAACCACACTCTGATAAGAATACTGTAAACATATATGAACACTGCACATACGATAAACACCCATTCTGTGTTCACTGAGGCAGGTAAAAGGCACTGTAATTGCCCGCACTTCACTGCCACGTCAGCAACATTGTCATTCACAAAGCTGGACAGAGACTGATGCATGTTTGGGCAGGGATGGGGGGGCCCCGGGGGGTGGGAGGAGGGAGGTGGGTGTCGGCTGGAATGAAAGAACTTAATAGCTACTCTCCCTTGAAACAATTGGTGCACAGAAAAAATGCGCAGTATTCAAAATATTCACAAACATTCCAGAATGACACTCGTGGTTTGGTCTATTTTTTTCAGTGTCATTCTGGAATGACACCCGCGTTTGGTCTATTTTTTTCAGTATCATTTTGGAATGATACCCGCGGTTAAGGGGTTAAAGAACGAACATGGAGTATAATAGAGTAATGAGCATTAGCAATCTGTAAAACCTAACTCGCAACATAGCACAGAAGAGCAGAATGTCAGCTGGTAGTTTTGTTTATTCATCTCTGAAGCTGCTGAAACGAAGTCTAGTTACTCAGACTAATAGGTGTTGACCTCTAACGAAGAGAACAGGCAATGCTTTCTTTAACGAATCTAATACTGATATTACATTTCATCAGTTTTAGGTTAATTACGCTCTATGACACATGATGTCTATCAAAATGCGTAGGCAGGAAATTAATGCTAGATTATTTGTTGCCTTATTAACTTTTATATTTCTTTTCAATATAACATATTGAAATAGGAAGAGAGAAGACTGCTCAAGGCCAGAATTAACTTGTAGCGGAAAGGAGACAGAGGAGAGACAGCAAGCACGAGGGAAAAAGAAGGAAAGGTGGGACGGTTGAAGTGCTGAATAAAACAGGAGTATTATTTATCTGTTTGTCGTATACTATATAGATCACACATGGTATTTTGGACAGAACATTATTTTATAATGTTATGAGGAATGAATATTTTGTCAGAGGAAATAAACGTGCTGTGAATTATTGTGATTTTGTTCTATGCCTACTGATGATGAGATATATTAGAGATGAATCATTATCAACATTTGTGACAAATATATATAGGCAAAAACAAACCCTCACAATTGATTACCACGCTGTCCCTGTATTCTTTTGCACCACATAAAAAAAACATGCCTCACTGAATGATTGCTATAAATTTACTTGGAAATGATAAAAGGAAGTAAAATCGTTGTGAGATATGTGTTCGAATCAGCACTGTGATCATCTTGCAGCTATATCGCTCACGGTAAACATCCTGGCAATTGATAGTGAATGCCTGTAAGTTATATGCAAATAAACTATGCAACAAGTCAGAGCAAGCATATGATCTTAAAGTCCCATCCACACTATCGGGCAGTACCCAACGGGCACGAGTGGTAAGCCTGTCATTGAACACTTTATGGCAGCTTTGACAGGCAAACCAGCGGACGGCCAGTGCCCGTAGTTAGACGACATCACCAGACACTACCCGCTGGTTTGGCGACGGACGTGGGCTGACGAACCTGCCATCTTCAAAAAGTTGGCTCTTCAACTAGACTGTTTTTCTGCACTCTCTCCATTATTTAATATTTCACAGTTGCAATAATTGATTTGCTATAATGAGCTATTGCTTTTTCTTTTCAACTGTGTTGCACATGGTGGTACCGCACTCAAGCTCTGCCGAACACCTATTGACAACTTGCTAACTTTACTGCTTGACCAGCTACTAAGCAGAGTGGACAACATCACTGTCATGTCCCATAGAATGTGCCCGATGAGGACACAGTCCGCCAGACACTGTCCGATAGTGTGGACAGGGCTGAACAACCTCAGTCCAGGGAATGACTACCGTCAAGCAATATAATTACATATTCAAATGAGGCAACAACCCCACGGCTGCCAGTGTTAATTGACCCTGGTTACCCATTTGGTAACCTCGTCATTTCACTGTCTTCATCGCTGTTTCTTTCCTACCCTCTCCTCCAAACACTGTAGTGGAGGAATAGGTTTTGGCTAGGTACTGCAAATTAAAACTGGACATTTGGTTACCTAGTCCCTGTTTGATGTTACAAAACAATGTTGTATACACCTCAAGGATGTGAAAGAAATTAAATGGAACTGCTGGGAAGAATTTTAATGTAACTGTCTCATAATATATGAATGTTATTTATTATCTGACTATATTTTTGCATTTCCAGTGCAGTGCATTTATACTGAGACGAACTCCATAGGGGAGCATTGCCTGCACAAATGTCGGAGTTACTTAAAGAATTTTGGCGCCCCCTTTGGTCCTGATTCAGTCCATTTCAGCTCTTCAACCGTCCCACCTTTCCTTCATTTTCCTTCGTGCTTGCTGTCTCTCCTCTGTCTCCTTCATCTTTGTGCTACAAGGTATTTCTGGCCTAGAGCAGTCTTCTCCCTATTTCAGTACAGGGTATATTATATTGAGAAGTATAAAAGATAATAATGCAACAAATAATCTAGCATTAATTTCCTGCCTACGCATTTTGATAGACATCATATGTCATAGAGCGTAATTAACCTATAAACTGATGAAATGTAATGTCAGTATTAGATTCGTTAAAGAAAGCATTGCCTGTTCTCTTCGTTAGAGGTCAACATCGATTAGTCTGAGTCACTAGACTTCGTTTCAGCAGCTTCAGAGATGAATAAACGAAACTACCAGCTGACGTTCTGCTCTTCTGTGCTGTGTTGCCAGTTAGGTTTTACAGATTGCTAACGCTCATTACTCTATTATACTCCATGTTCTTTCTTTAAATAGTGTAGTATTCTCCAAAAATTGTTTCCTACCTCTTATTAGTTATTAACCTTCATTTACATATAATATGACAAAAATATTTGCTTCACCACCACTCAAAAGTTCAACCAATCACGTTCCACCTGACACAGGCTCTTGGTTCTGAGTGACTCATTCATAAAGAGACGTGGGCTTACTACAGGGAACTGCCAGATGTCTCCATACACTCCAATATTTTTTTTTTTCGCACTTTCTAGTTCCAAAATTGTACAAGTTATCTACTAACCAAAATTTGAAGACTATTCGCAAAACTCTACGGAATTCAGCCACTCCGTTTCGCAAAACAAACAAACAAACAAACAATCTATAATAATATCTATATATCTGGCAGCGGGCATTTGGTCGTCTTTGATCAAATCCTCATCAAATGTAATAGATTTCTGCACATAAACATAGTGGCTATTTCTTGAAGATTTGGTGAAAATTCGTTTTCAGCTTGGCTAGATATCCTGGCACACACACACACACACACATCAGCGAGAAGGTACGGAACATGTATACACTGCTTGCAAATATGGGAATAGCATTCACATACATAAATGAAGACATGCTAAGAAGGATAATAACAGCATTCATTAGACCAACCCTGGAATATGCATCAGTAGTCTGGAGTCCTCATCTCAAAAAGCATATAGACAAGATTGAAAAAGTTCAAAGGGCCGCTACAAGATGGATACCAAGCTTAAGGGACCTAAACTACGAAGAAAGACTAAATACACTGAATCTACCAACACTACAGGAGAGAAGGAAAAGAGGTGACATGATAATGCTATATAAATGCATATCAGGAAAGGAGAATATAGACATAAATGATTACTTAACATATGGAGAAGCATCAGCAAGAGGACACTGCAAAAAACTGCATAAGAAGAGAGGTGATAAAGACGTAAGGAAATTCAGTTTCCCAAACAGAGCAATTGATCAATGGAATGCACTACCGAATGAAATAGTGTGTGCCAAAACAATTCACAAATTTAAGGATATGTACGATAAATATGGTTTAAGACACGGGACAGTACGAGCTTGACTCATTCCTGTAAAGATACAATTAGGTAAGAACAATTAGGTAAGGTAAGGTAAGAACACACACACACACACACACACACACACACACACACACACACACACACAGACAAATACCAACAAAAACAAGATTGCCTTTTCTTGGTAAATGCAGGAGATATATAGTCCCATTTTCTGTATCAAAATATAAAAGACCACTGAAAATGAAACCCTGAAAACAATAATGCAAAGAAAATTAGTAATGTAACAACAGTGATAAAAGTGAATTAATAATTTATAAACCCCTCCAGCAAGATGTCGCCTTTTTACCCACCACCTGACAGAGTCAGAGGAGTGTGTTGTTATCACTCTGATCAATAGGTGTCCGCCCGTACAGTTGGGCGGCAGGGCCGCAGGGTGGCTAGGTAGGCAGGTGCAGAGATTTTGTTTCCGGGCCAGAACTCGGAAAGTATTCGCTATAGAGTCATGAAATTTCACATGGTTATGTGTCTTATAGTGAAGTGGTACCTTTTGATAGGTAGAATGCTGTGTCTTCAGTAGTTTTTTATGAAAATAATGACAAAGAAAAAAATCCAGAGATTTCTATGCTACCTGTGCAAGAAATCTGAAGGGCTCTGGTTATGTGTCCTCAAGGCATTGTCCTTATGCCCACTTAAATAAAAAAAAAAAGATTCGGGGGGTGAGGGCCGTTATGCCCTTGGTTAAGGTGTGCAGGGAGGTGGGGGATTTGTGTCTGGACAGGTGGAGGGGTCCAACAGCGTAGAATTGCCTGTGTTAAAGTTTATGTTAGGTCTTCGTATGCATTATGTCATTCAAGGACTGGAAGAGAAACACTTTTTGGGTGGTTCTATGGAGAACCTGGGGCAACTTAAGGATTATGTGACATGTTGCTCTAAAAACATTTGTTTGTATGGTACCAGTTACATGTTTTTTACACTCCACCTGACAAAGCCAGAGCAGGGTGTTGTTATCACTGGGATTAATAGGAGTCTGTCCATAGAAATGGGCAGCAGGGCGGCGGGCGGGTGGCCGGGCATAGAGATTTTTTGCCAGGCCAGAACTCAGAAAGTATTCACTATAAGTCATTAAATTTCACATATTTATGTGTCGTATAGTGAACTGGTGCCTTTCGATCGGTAGAATGTTGTGTCTTAAGTATTTTTTTTTCTTTTAATAATGAAATAAAAAAAAATCCAGAGATATCAATGTGACTGGCAAAAGCAATCTGAAGGGCTCAGGTTATATGTTCTCAAGGCGTTCTCCTTAATCCCACCTTTAAAAAAAAAATACTGGGGGGTGAGGACCGTTATACTCTTGGTTAGATGTGCAGGGAGGTGAGGGGGTATGTGCTTGGTCAGATGGAGTGTTGCAACAGCGTAGTGTTGCCTATGTGTTGTTTAGTTACTAATGAATGTCATTTACATTTTGGTTTGCAGAGTTCAAGCCTAGTGAACAGCATGAAATCTATATTGAACCTAGTATTTTCGGAAAATACTACGAAAGTGCTACCTTATAGTAGCAAGACAGATTTTGAAAATTAATTACATTGAATAAGATTAATGCTATTACTGTATCACAAGAAATGCTGAAAAACCAGTCGCTTGTTGGCAACAAGAACATATTAGAAAGACCAGCATCGTTATTAAAGGCAACATTTAATGAAGAAGTCTCAACAGATTTGTCACCAGGACAGATTTGATAATCAACTGTGTTTCCTTCTCAGATGAAGACTGGGAGGCATTTAGGCATTATGCAAGTCGCAAACATCAACAAGCCAAGTCATGCACTGTTTCATTTAATAATTCATTAACATCCATAAAGCGTAGCAAAAATTTGTCCTATAATTCCCTCTGATTGTGGTCACGCAAACATCAAACAGTTTTATTCTACTGAGGTAAATCCCTCGTATTGGCCAGGTTAATAATTGTGTATTTCTAAGCTTTGATGTCTTTATATTTTCATTCCAACATCTGGCAATACTGCATTGATGAGAAAAAATCTCAATAATCTTTGGAACTTGGAAATGTCTTTGATATATTAACATGATTTACACAAGATTATTATATGACAGCTTAAGAAAGACCTACCGCATTGTGGTGTTAGGACAAAATTTATCAAATACCTTACTAATTGATTTTAACTTGACTGCAAACGTAACAGTATAAGGAATAACAGACACCCCTCACAGGCATTTCTTTTGGGCCAATGCGCAGTCTTCTCCATTCCGTACTTTCTATGTTAAGGCGAGTGGAAAATCTTGGATGAGACGGAGCATTGCCAAAGGATATTAGTGGCATTTTTGGCTTGGCACTGATGGGATGTTTTAATCCCTTCACTTAGATTACATCTTTTGCATGTTATCTTTACCAACCCTAGACAACTTTACTCAGCTAAGGAGAGACCCCATGCATAGTATTTCAAATTTAGATATAGTCTATACAAAACCAGTGTAATGCTTCATCTGTGGTCCAAATTCTCGTTAGCTCACCCGTTCCTATAGCACCTCTTGTGTACTACACGAAGATCAGTTTTCTCACTACCCAAAACACGCCCCCTTGTGTCCATTCACCTCTGAACAACGTAATCACAACTCCATTGTCAAGCAAGATCTCCTACCCCTTTCAGCATGAGGATGCAATTTATGTTTTATTCATGGTGGTCTCATATGATATCATTCATCTTAGAATTTACCTTTCGACCTGAAGGTGTTAGATGCAGTCTTTGTTAACACCTTCACTACTGAAGTTCTCTCTAGAGTCGAATAACATTGCCTGTCAAAATTCTTATTCAGATTAGAAACATTTCATCACAATGATTAATTAGTTTCTCCTCATTTTCTACATAATCTAAAACCTAATGAGAGAAGAGAAAAATGTGTGTCTTGATTAACTTAATATGGAAATAATTAGACACAATTAAGAAAGATCGATCACATGTGTAATTCGTAACGTTACCTTGCGCTCTCCGCCTCAGCGCCATTCAGTCAGGTTCATTGGGTCATGCTTAGGGCCACAATTTGTATTCACATTAGTAGACTTTGTATAGCAAATATCTTATTCCCTCTAGCACGATGACGCCTTTTGATAATTTATGATTATCGATACCAGGTGATTTGGTTCGGCTTTAGAAGGAATGCTAATAGTGAAGGGATTAAGGAAAACCTACTAAACTTTATACGTAAAAAAGATATGTTTTTTACACATGTATTTCTAGTCACCTGATGATCGTATGAATATGGCAGTCCAGATAAATTAGACCCATTAGGCATTAATTCCAGCAAATTTTAAGGGTACTGTTTACAAAATGGCACACTTGGTTGAGTGACAAGGCACAATCATCTTAAAACTGAGGAATGAATAGTCTAGCCCTTTGCCCAAACATTCCTTATGGGACAATTAATGATTGAAAGAACTGATGGTTGGATGGATTAGTAAGCTTATGTCTGCGTTTTGTTCTTTCATTTTTCACCAGTCTTGGTCGCTGCCCGGAATATTAAATCCCATAAGCTACGGGGAGATGCCTGAAAATCGCAGAGGGATTTGTTTTCTAAGCTGTAAATTATCGCCTGGAGAAAAAAAAAATATGTACATATATAAAGAATTACATCTAAGAACTGAAATTTTAATTTCAAGTAATGTCAGTGACAAATGACAGTATTTATCTTGACAGAAAATCTTTAGTAAGATACACACATCGAGAAATTGTTTCCATCCATTACCTAATGCTGCATTGTCTAAATCTTCGCCAGATATCCTGCTTTTACCATGATCTAATCCACATTTTTTTTTTTTTTTAGCTGTGGACCTTCATATGTCTGAGGAATCCATTAGTGTAATTGAGAGAGCATGGGGGGGGGAGGGAGGAGTTGCAATGGGGAGCTGGTGTTATGAATACCAGCCCCGGAGAAGAGGGGGGTTGGGATAGAAAAAGAAGTGGAAGGAAAATGGTGGAAGTCGATAAACGGGGAGGGGTAGAGGAAGTGAACAGGGGAGGAGGGGTAGTTGCCATCATGCCTATCACTTAGCAAACACTTCATTTGTTGCACTTCTAAATTAAAACACAGAAATCGTAGCGCCGATGCTGTTACTTTGTCTGTTTCATCACTGACTTACGGACGTGTCTGACGATATGTTTTGTTTATGCGTTTTATTTCGCTAGACGATTATCAGTATAGGAAGGACCACTTGTAATGAAAAAGTGCCGGACAAACTCCACTAACCCTTCCAGCATGATGATGTCTTTGGCTATTCTAAGGTAATTCCATTTACTGAAGAGAAGACCCATGTGTAATAATGGTAAATATAGCTCATTACTCGACGCATCTCTTCTTGTCGTATGGATGTTGGTAAAAGGCACTAAATGAAATATTGTAATATATATATGACGTTCATTAATTGACGAAAGGCAAGCCAAGATTAGGGGTGGGGGAATCAGCAATTCCCCTTGCCTATTTATTAGGCAAGAGATGATCTCAACACAGCAAAACGAGAGAGTTCCTTGCGAGACAAGGGTGTGGAAGGGAAATGAAAGGAGGAAGGAAAAAGTATGCAAAAGAGAGGTATTAAGAGAATCTGGATATTACAACCTCCCGAGTGACTCTGCCTCACAAAAACTGGAAGATCGACTTTTCTGCTTACGGAAAGTTAGTGTGAATGGTCTTGATCTACAAATCTGAAGGTCTGCATAATGAACCACTGGATGTTGACTCATATCACTGGGTATTGCAATGACGGTTTCTCGTGCTTTTTTTTCTGTTTCCGTTTTCATGTCATGTCGTATATAAGAGTGTGAAATAGGATTAGAATATTATTAATGATAATGATAAGGAAACTGTTGGACACTGAGCGAAAATTAAAAACGAAGGAACTTGCGAAATGTGAGACGCAAGGGAAGGATAAGCCGAGGAAGATGAGAGCTTGCTAGATCAAAAATAAACCAGAGAAAGGTAGGTACGGGAAGATGGGAGGAGTGAAAAGCATATGAAAAATGAGAAAGGAGAAGAGACTGGTGATGAGGGGAGGGGGAGAAGGGATAAGGAAGGAAGAAAAGAAAGAGAGTGATAATGGGGGGAGATGGAAGAAGAAACGAAGAAGGATGAGATGAGAGAGGTTACAGATAAGGTAAGTAGGAATACAAAAGGAGAATCCTGTAAGTTAATAAAATTAACATTGTCACCTACAATATAAAAGAAATGAGAGAGAGAGAGAGAGAGAGAGAGAGAGAGAGAGAGAGAGAGAGAGAGAGAGAGAGAGAGAGAGAGAGAGAGAGAGAGAGAGAGAAATACAATAAACCTCTACTTAATTACGTCATATCCCCAACCAATCACAGCCTGGACGCACTACGTATCCGTGAGGGAGAGAAAATAATAATTTAAATAGTTTATATGGATTAATTTATTAACCGTTTAGTCATAACAACCTTTTCCTCGTATTTTTCTATCTCTGTATTACTATTAGTTATTCTGCCAACATCTGATGGACCATACTTAAGTTGACAAATGAGATTTCAAAAATCCCTTCCTCGGCTATTAATTTTGTCAGTTGTACTGTGTCAGAACATCATAATGTACCGTATATTGCCTATGCATGTTAATTGGGTATTAAGCATACATACAGAACATACAAGACAGTAATAAAATGAATAAAAAAAAATACTAAGGAAGGTAGCACTAACTCTCGTTATCAACCAGAATGTGACTCTAAAGAAGCATTACCACTGGACTAGCGAGTCATCGATTTTTTGCCGGGACACACATTTTGTGGAAGTACAGTATATAACAAGTTTCAGAAATCAACAATTAGGTATGTGTTACCGAGAATGGTAAGGAATATGTGAACAGCATACTTCATATATATATATATATATACTATATATATATATATATATATATATATATATATATATATATATATATAGTGGTTATTATAAGATGAACAAACATTTATGAAAGTTCGTGACACAGGGCTGCAGTGTGTACATAGAGGGAATGGTCACTGACCGAGAATGAATGTGGATAAGGTGGTGAAAAGGGCTTATGTTACGAAGTCTGAGGTAGGAGGAGGCTTGGGTGGCCAAGAAATGGGTAGTCACGTATGATACGTGAATGAGAGTAAACTGACGATGCCAGAAAAAATGAATAGAACTGATAAATAACGTATTGTGATGCGTGTCGGTAGGGTTAAACCCTGGTTTGGCTCTGTCAACTTATTGCACTTACCCTTGTTTTCTTGTGTTCTTATTTTTTATTGCGTTATGTACGACTCAGCGGAATAGTCTCTACCCTCCCCTAGCAAGCTTTACGGGAGCAAATACTCATACTGAACGTGGTTGTGTGTTTATATAAGTGGCCTGTTGGGTTAAGGTGACTATTTTGATAATCAGAATGACGAGATGATGGTTTGGTGACCTTTATAGCAAAGCACTCTGCTAGCAGTTCTCTTACCCATACGGCTTTCCTTATATAATGGTATGAGACAGGGTAAGGATGATGATAATGATTACAAGTACGTCACTGTAATGATAAGATATATGTTTTCTTGACATAATGCAAAGACACAAACTACTTCCCATTTCCTTCTGAAGAAAACTTACAGCAGACTAAACACAAAGAATAAATTGTCTCAGGGATTGGGTGTCTTATATGGTTCGGCTTATTTGCTGTGTAATCGTCATACCCAGCGAAGGTACTTGTGTCTCTACCTGTACAACAAGTGTATATTATAAGAGGCACAAAAATGTATGTATACTTCCACAGCCCCGTGTATGTTTGAAAGTGTAATTTCGTTGCCATCCACAGTAACAAATGGGAATGCTTATAGCATCTGCAGTTATATCCCAAGTTAATGGAAATCTAGGCCAGTATAAATGGAAGCTATTCACCAAACTATCTACCAGATTTTATGGATTTCTGCAGATTAATGCTCTCTCTCTCTCTCTCTCTCTCTCTCTCTCTCTGTTACCTAAAAAAAAAAATGTTAATTAACCAGTATTTTTATCTACTAGTCTGTTTACATATCTCCACATGCTTCTCTAGCTCAACTCATCTATTTCTACCACAACGTGTATAACATCTTTTATCCTAATTACCTACGTCCCTCCCACCGACTTTCTGTTCATCAGTCTGCCTGTGTGCTGACCTGTTAATCTAAAAGAATATCCGTTTCAATCTGTCCATTACTCACACGTCTGCATACTGACAGTGTTTATAGTATCTTCCCCCCCCCCTATTCTTTTTGTCCGTCTATATCTGCCTGTCTATATAACTGCTATCAATATCCATCAGCCGCTGTATCTGCCAATCTGTCTATCTGTCTGTCTGCCTTTTTCTCTCCGACAAGGAGGGTATGCTTTCACCCCTGTTTGTTCCTTGCCGGAATTTTTCGATTCGGCATGCATGTTGGTCAGTTCCATATGTCTGTTGGTTTGTTTGTCCGCTCTCTATAGATCACAGTTCTGAGCCAGTTGTATTGAAAATAAAAATCTGAAGGGAGATATCCATAAACCCTGGCAGACTATTGTCTTTCATCAAAATCGGTCAAAGGCCCTGGGCTGGGTGGGGGGTTGAAACCCCTCAATGGACGTGGGTCCGGAAATGTCGTGACCCAGTGGCTGAGGCACCATTTTTTTTTTTTTTATCTAGAATATCGATTTTTTTCCTTTATCAAATCGAAGAGAAACGTCTGTCGCACCTGGCAATGCAATTTTTAGCTTCCTAAACCCATCCTGTGCTTCGCAATGAAGCGCGAAAAATTTCGCCAAATGACCGCCTACACGCCGGTGACTGCCTACACGCCGGGAAGCGCTTGCCTATGTCGGTTTTATCAGTCTGTCTGTTAGCAGGATTACTGAAAAACGAAAAGTGAGATTTGGACCAAATTTGGTGGGTAGATAGCCCATGTTCCAGGGAACAATCGATTAACTTTTGCGACCGATTCGGATCGTATTACACATTCTGGATCCGGAATATAATTTTTGCGAAATCCTAATCAGTGAGGAGAAAACCTAACCCATTATGAAGAATGGTTTGGAAATTACGCTGCCCTTGTCGGAATGCGCTCCACTGAGTGTCCTTCTAGTTACTCGTGTATCTATCCAGCTGAGTGATCCCAATGAGATAATCATTTAACAGTCGCAATCAAGAGGACATCAACAATACTCGTGCGTATGAATGACTCTTATAGTCATTTGATGCCACTGGGGAGAAAGAATGAAGAGGGACAAGATGAAAAGGATGTGAGGAATAAGCGAGGAAAGGGGGGAGGAGAAAGAGAGGAGATGGGAGAAAGTGTGGAAGAGTAAATGGAGAGGAAAGAACATAGAAGGAGGAGGGAAGATGAATGGCAAGAAAAAGGATGGGGAGGAAAAGAGAGGAAGCTCAGAGAGGTAGGAAAGAGAATGCGATGGATGAGGGTAAGAAAGAAGATGGGAGGGAGGAGAGGAGGTACAAGGAGGAAAACATGAAGAGAATTGAGAGAATGTCGAGAGGAGTGGGAATGTAAGAGTTAAAGTAGAAGGGAATATGCGTTGCAGTAGATTAGATGAGGTAGATGAAGGGATGATAGGAGGGAAAGGGAAGAGTGAGAAGAGGGACATAGGGGAGAGGAAAGAAAGACAGGACATAACAGAACAAAACGTGAGGAAAGTGAAGAAATGGTTAAGGATGCAGAGAAGAAGCGAAAAAGAATAGAGAAGAATAAATGGGGAAGGAGAGTGGGATGAAGTAGGTACGAAGGGATGAAGGAAAGATGAGCAGTAGAAATGACGGATATGGAAAGGCGAGGAAAGTGAAAGATGGTGAGAGGAAGGGTAAGAAATGAGAAAGCGATAAGAAGAGAGAGGAGAAGACGGATATGGAGGAAAGAGAACAGAGAAAGAGGTAGGGAGTGGGTAACAGACATGTGAAGACGAGAGAGAGAGAGAGAGAGAGAGAGAGAGAGAGAGAGAGAGAGAGAGAGAGAGAGAGAGAGAGAGAAATGTTAGGAGGGAAGGCAGAGAGAGGTAGAGAGATGAGGAGGAAAAGAGGGTGGAGAGGAGAAGAGGATATAAGCGTAGCGGAACTAAGCACAGGTCTAATAAAAACGAGAAATACAGCTCCTGAGAAAAGCCAAGAGATAAAAAAACAAATTAGCATGCTTCCACCAAAAGGACATAAAATACCTGCTACGTATATATATTGCAATACGAAACACAGGATACTTCCCTACAATATTTAAGAGGCGTCTATAAAAATGATCCCTAAAGCAGGTAAACCAAAAACTGATCCAAAAAACTATCGCCCGATCTCCCTGCTAGAAGTCCCAGGGAATTTATTTGACAGGATAAGAAATCTTCGGTTCCGATGCTTCTTAGGGGATAACAACCTTTACAACCCTAGTCAGTATGGCTTCAGACAAAATGGAGGCACAACATCGGCAATAACTATAGCCTCAGAAAAATATGCACTTGCTAAAGGCCGTAATAAAGCTAGGCCTTCGATAAAGTCTGGATGACGGGACTGCAGTGTAAATTGCTGCAATTAAACATGCCTGAAATAACACAGAAACTGTTACATAACTTCCGAGAAAACCGTACAGCCAAATTCAACATACAACGCCAAATCACCTACTTTTCCAGTCTATAGTCGGGTGCTTGAAGGGTCGGTCTTAAGCCTAACTGTATTTATTATATACACGTAGGACATGCCCCCACCCACCAGCCCTCAGTCCCTCGACATCTACTATGCCGATGACGCATTCCAAATAATGATATTAAATGGTACATTAGCCGAACACGACCAGCTTGTTTAGTAAGAGGCGATCAGACTGAACAATTAAGAAACGGCCTGAAAAATAGACATAGACAAATTTATACTGGTGCACTGGACAGAATTAAACCAATCGATAATAACATCCCAAGATTTTGTGTAATACATAAAAAGGTGGAAGAATTTTAAGGCATGAACCATCATCCTTCTATCATTCTATCTGTGCCTTCATCTCTTTTTTCCTTTCTGGTCGTTCTATAGCCGCTGTTGTAGACGGCTATCGTTCTTCTCCTAGATCTATTAACAGTGGTGTTCCTCAGGGCTCTGTTCTGTCACCAACTCTCTTCCTTTTATTCATCAATGGCCTTCTAAACTGTACATCTAACCCTATCCACTCATACGCTGATGACTCCAACCTTCACCTTTCCATTCGATTCCCACAACGTCCATCTCAACAGTTGGTTCAACAAACAAGGGATGAGGCTATGGCACACCTAATGTCTGACTTGGCTCGTATCTCTGACTGGGGTAAAAATAATATGGTTGTTTTTAATGCATCTAAGACTCAGTTCTTACACCTATCAACCCGACAAAATCTTCCACAGGTATACCCATTAATGTTTAATAATATTCAGCTTAATCCTGCATCATCCTTGAACATGCTTGGGGTTTCATTTACTCGGGACTTATCTTGGAAAGATCATATTACATCTCTTGTAAAATCTGCTTCCAAGAGATTGGGTGTGCTAAGCCGACTCCGCTCTTTCTTTACCCCTGCACAATTGTTGACTCTATACAGGGGTTTTATCCACCCCTGTGTGGAGTACAACTCTCATGTGTGGGGAGGCTCCCCACATACAGCCCTTCTCAATAGGGTGGAGTCAAAGGCTTTTCGTCTCATTAACTCTCCTCCTCTTACTGACTCCCTTCATCCTCTGTCTCTTCGCCGCACTGTTGCATCTTTATCTCTTTTCTATCGCTACTTTAATGGTCACTGCTCCTCTGAACTGTCTGCTTGCATTCCTCCACCTCTACGACGGGCGCGTAGAACCCGTCTGGCAGCAAACTCTCATCCCTTTTCTGTCCAACTCTCTAATGCAAGAGTTAACCGTTACTCCCAGTCTTTCATTTATGCAACAGGTCAGCTCTGGAACTGTCTCCCTCTGTCAGTATTTCCTGCTGCCTATGATCTCCAGTCTTTCAAACGCAGTGTGTCCAGGCATCTCAAAATGATCGGATCTTGAATTTGGCTCTCTATTGTATTTTGTTTTTCTCTTTGAAGGAACTGTTACTGCGGGCTCATGGCCTTTGGTTCCTTCTTCCTCGCATTAAAAAAAAAAAAAAAGACAGGAGGTGGAGAAATGAGATACAGAAATTTGCAAAACCCGGTAGAAACTGGCTCAGTCAAGGAATTCATGGAGAAGGCTGGGGGAGGCCTTTGTTCAGCAGTGAACTTTTAATGGCCAAATGATATTGTTGATAATGATGATGCTGATGATGATATAAAATAAGCTAGCGAGAGGCAGAGTAGTTAAAATGATGACATGGTAGAGAACAGTGTGCTTAAGAGTGACCGGGTGTGTTGGAATGATGTAGAGATGTGAGGCGGTGTGTGGTGGTGTGAAGTGGGATGAAGTGGAAGTGAAGGTGTGGGGGATGTAGTGTAGTGTGGCTGGGTGGAGTGTAGTAGGGTGGAGTGTGGTGGGGTGTGTTGAAGCCGGGTGGAGCTGGACTGGGATAGGGAGAGGTAGAATGGATATGTCTTGGGTGAAACAGGGTGGACTGGACTGAGCGGCGTGGAGTGAGGTAGGATAGGCCGGAGAGGAGTAGGAAGGGGTGAGACAGGATGGGGTGAGGTAGGCTGGCCATTGGTCGGCTATAAAGCGTGATTTACCGGCCAGTTACTGTGAGTGAGTCATTAAATAGAGTACTGCTGCCTGCTTCACTCTGTACCTGCCTCGCTAACTGCCAACTCTTTCTTTCTCCCTGCCTGCCTCCCTCTATACCTGCCATCCTCCCTCCCTCCGTGCCTATATTTTGTACCTCCCTGAATTCCTTCATCTGTACCTGTCTCCTTTTTTCCTCCCCATTGTCAACCGTCTATACCTTCTTGTCTGCCTTACTCTATATCTGCCCCTACAGCCCTCCCTACCTGTCCTCTCTGCATCCCTACCTTCCTCACTTTATACCTGCCTCCCTACGCCCCGCGCACCTTCTTGTCCTCTCATCATCCCTGCCTTTCTCACTCTACAGTATATGTGCCTCCCAACTTCCCCCTTTACCTTCCTCGCTCTATACTTGCCTTCCTCCCTCCCCCCCCCTCCTTTCCTGTCCTCTATTCCTGCCTTCATCACTCGATACCTGCCTCCCTACCGCCCCCCTCCCCCCCACCAGTCGTCCATGCCTCTCTCCCTGATCTTCAGTATACCTTCCCAGTTCCCTCCTTACCAGCTTCCCTCTCATCCCTTCCTGTTCTCTCCCCATCCTTGCCTAACCTCCTTCCTACTTTCTTCTCTCGATGCCTTCCTACCTCTTTCCCTGCCTCACTCCCTACAGCTCTTTTAACCCATACTTCCCTCTATGCCGTTGCACTTGTTTCCTTCCCTCCCTTCCTACATACACTCATTCATCCCCGTCTCCAAACTTAACAACTCTCTCTCTCTCTCTCTCTTTCTCTCTCTCTCTCTCTCTCTCTCTCTCTCTCTCTCCAGTGCCACTTTCTGTTTTAGTCTTACTTCTTCTCTCCAGTTTCTTCTCCTTCCTCTTGTATTTCACTATCACATTTCCTCCTCCTCTTTCCTCTTTCCAACCTCTCCTGTCTTCTTCATCTTCTTTTCACTTCCCGCGTCTCTTCCTCCTTTACATGTTTTTTTCTCATTCAATCTTGCCTTCTTCCGCCACCTCTGTTCTCTTTACCATTCCTTCCCTCGTCTTTGTCCCTAGGAAGTACATTTAAAGTATGACACTTTTGCGATAGTATATAAAAATAAGAGGTAACTCCAGTATCTTCCTTCCCTGTAACTTTCTAGCTTCTCTACCTCATCCTCTTTTTTTCTTAGTCTCCGCTGTCTCTGTCCTCACTATTTGCTCACTCCAAACTCTTTCCCTCTACCTCGTTTTTTCCAATCTCTTTTCTTTTCTCTTTTCTCTTGTTATTGTCCCCCATTTTCCTCTTCCTTTCAAATTTCTCCTTTGCTTAATCCTCCTCCGAGTACCATGTAGTTACCGGTACTCCATCTCTTTCCTTCACCTAAGTTCTGTTTCTCCATCACAGGCCTCTGCTGTTCTGCCCATTGCAATTACCATGGCTGTCTCTTGTGGACCTAAGTATATGAAAATAAATAGTATAGATAGATAGATACATAGACATAATTTCTAAAAATATACTTTTATATACATACACCTGCCGTCCTGGGCATATGCAAAAATATATAATAAATACATAGATCGATAGATAGATATAGATATACCATGTGAAGTTAATATCTTCTTTCCAAGTAAACTCCTTTTGTCTCTTTCCTTTCTCTCATCTTCCTATCCTTATCCAACGTCCTCCTCCTCCTCTTCCTTCCCCTTTTCCCTGATACTCTTCAACTTCTTCCATTCCCTGTTCTTAATCCTTCTTGCCCATCTCTTTTCATGTTTTCCCTGCTCGTCCTTTTCTTTTTCTTCTTCGTGATTCGTCTTTATTTCCTCCATTATTTCTTCTTGCTTTTTTTTCCTCTTCCTCCTCCTCTCTTCCTTTCCCTCCTCCTCCTCCATCCTTCCCCCCCCCCTCTCTCTCTCTATTTCCGTCGTTTCCATTCATTATTGCTTCACCTTTGTATTTCATTTACATTCTCCCATCTTCTCTTCCTTTACTACTTAATCGAAATATTACGCTCTCATAACTTTCATTTCTTGATAACCTTTTCCCTCTCTTCATATGTCATTTCCTATCTCCTTTCCCTCCCTCCCTGTCTTGTTTTCTTTTCAGTTGGTTTCTACCCTTCCATTATACCCTCTTCATTTATCATTCTTTGTGTCTTCTCGGTCAGTCCCCCCTCTTTTCCTCTTAGTCTTATCTATCATATTTCTCTCTCTCTCTCTCTCTCTCTCTCTCTCTCTCTCTCTCTCTCTCTCTCTCTCTCTCGTCAGTTCATATATCCTTTTCTTCCTCCTTTCCCTCCTCTTTCGCTCTTTCTCTCTCATTTTTAAAATTTTTATCTCTTTGCTTCTCTTTTACCTCTTCTTTCCTTTGCCGTCTTCTCTACATCTTTCCCTCCCTTTTCTTTATTCACACCCCTTCCCTCTTTCCTTCCTTTCCATCAGCTCTCCCACTCTTAGTCCCACCTTTCCCTCCTCACCCTTCAGTCTTATTTCCACCATCTTCTTCTCTTCCATTTCTCTTCCTATACATATTCTCTTCTTTTATTTTCTCCTCATTCCGTCTCTCCTCAACCCTCATTGTTCTTTCCTGCTCTCCCCTCCTCATCTCTCCTCTCCTTTGTTCTGCTTTGCTCTACTCTGCTCTACCCTCCTCGGTCCTCGTGTCTCCTCGACTCTGCCCTCTCCCTGCGTATCATTATAGCAGATATTATAATGAGGGTCAGTATGCAGATGAGAGTGTGTGCAGGATCGTTATTAGCATCTGATACTCATAAATGATGCTTGCACTTTCACTCATGTAACCCATCTCACTTCTTGCCCTCACAGACTCACTCACTCACTTCATTACCGCACTCACTGACTCAATATTTCACATACTGTCTCACAGTTTTACTACCTCACCATCTCAATCGCTTACTGGTTCGTAATTTCATTGACTCACTACCTCACTTTCTCCCATGTGACCCACCTCACAACTCTTCGATCATCACACGCCCACTAGCTCATTACCTAACTCGGTGAGAGAGAGAGAGAGAGAGAGAGAGAGAGAGAGAGAGAGAGAGAGAGAGAGAGAGAGAGAGCAGAGGGATATTATTTGACTCTCTCTCATTCTGCCTAAGACGATGGCAGTGTGCTGTACAAGCTGTTCAAGGTCTTCTGGGCTATGAAATGTGTAGGCTTGCTCATCAGGATGATTAGTGAAAGGAAAGGAATGCCACAGATGGTGGTGAATATCAAAATTTCCTCGAAATGTGATCTCATGGGAAGGAGGAGAGACGGAAGTATTATCCTCCATTTAAGAAGACAATTAGTTTAAAAAAAAATAAAAACAAGATTGCCGGCGGTAAAAACTGCCAGGATAACTGCAGCTAGACCGTACAAAATGCTGGAGAACCTTGCAAGGAGCATGACTGCAAGTGAGGTTGTGCAAATATGAGCAACAACGACCTTTCGCTTTGAAATTAGTACAAAGAATGTAGAAAGATACAGAGGAGGATTTGGTATCAGTAGCCTCAGACAGCTAAATTCCAGTCAGAAACAGACGGTGAGGCTTACAGGAGTGGTGGTGTTCAACAGTGGGAAACCTGGAGGCCATGAATGCTACAGAAATTTACAAACTGTGTCAGACAAAAATGATCATCAGAAAGGCTGAAGTTGGTAGTATTTTGATTGCCCCCAACTCCTTCCTTGGGAACTCCGAGGCAGGGTGTCGGGTTGCCAGTGTTTATTTTTTTACTGGCAAGGGTAATGTGTAATGTACATGCAATATAGTCCAAACAGTGAAATGAACTCGTTCTGGAAAGTATGCTGGGATACTTTCCTTGCCGGTAAAACTGATAAAACAATGTATTAACTGTACATAAACATCCATCTATCTATCTGTCTATGTATGTATGTATGTATATAAACGAGACGAGGTGTTTGTTTCTTTGTTTGTCTTTCAAGCACGCCCAAAATAAGGGCCAGAGATCCCCAGACCCATATATATTCCGAATCAGGGCGACCCAAGGATGGTTTTAGGGGGGGAGGTCAAAATTCAGATCTAGGTCATATGAGGTCAACGGTAGTGTGTTCGTCTTTTTGGTCGGGGCATCGCCGGGTACCCTTGCAGCCCAGTTTTTGGCATGGAGACTCACATGTCCTCCAGTTCGGACATAGGCTATGTGAGGTTGACCTCCGGGTCATTTGAGGTCACCTGTAATATACGCTCGAATGACTGGACCCAGCAGCTCAATTTTTGGTATAGAGATTCACATGACATCCAGTTCAGACATAGGCCATGTGAAGTTGACCTTCGAGGTCATTCATGGTCACCAGTTGGAGGTCATTTCACTGGTAATAATAAACAAGTGCGCACAAATACTGTGCCTTAGTCTAGCTGGAATATCAAGGTCATGGACCTGTTATACTCATAATCCCTCTTCAGAAGCATAAGAGGTACACTCATGATTACTAATCTCTTACCAGATATGCTTGGCGGACAGTGTTATGACCACACACGAGCCACGCATTCGAACATAGCCTCTGCACTACTGGGCGGGGCAAAGAACTGTAACCAGGTGATCTGAAGCGTTCTGCTCCTCGTGTCTTCGATATTACCATATTCTTATGGATTCTCTTCCATAATTTCATTATCTGTATTTACTGACATTTCTTCAACCAGAGTGTAGTTTAGCAATTTCCAAGAAGTAAAAAAAACATGTGCCGCTATATGTGGGTATTGGCATCATATATACTGTAATAAATATTTATGAATTAACGGCATTAACTGGCACACATATTGACCTGAGGGAGCATGCAGCTAAGAAGTCGTGTAGGAATAGGAAAACCAATCCCACTGGATGGTAACAGGGCCTGTTATCACTAGAGAAAAACATTCAGTTCAAAGTAGCAAGTAATGGTAATTTTTTGTCAATGATATAAGTATTATAAAGCATACTTACTTAAAATATGTTGTGTGGATGACAGCTGCTGTGGCAAGCATGGATATTTCTCCACTATAACTTACCAACAGCTCGGTTGAAGGCTCACATCAAGAAACAGGTCAGTGAAACAATAAACAGATTAATAAAACACAGTACGAATTTCAAATATCATCACGCACTCATTACACACAAAAAATAACAGCTATGACTAAATTTCATATATATATTTTTACCATGCACATATTACCTGAAAAAAGTAATATAATATGTGAAGCAAAAGTGTTTCAGTGATGCTTAGAAAATTGTTCACTGAAGCACTAAACCTATCTGGAACGATGGTTGAGTGTGTCTGACTGTGTAGCCTACACATGGCCACGACTTTGGCTAACGCTCAAGTCAGAGATTAGTGATCATGAGTGTACATGATCTTTCTGGAGTAAAAAGAAAGATTGAACTAGAACAAATAAGATTAGAGTGTTCATCTTTTTGGCCAGGCAATGCCGAGTACCCTTGCTATTATATATATATATATATATATATATATATATATATATATATATATATATATATATATATATGTAGCAGCCGTGGCTCAGTGGGTTAGAGCATATGACCGTAGGGTCGGAGGATCGAATCCACCCAAGGGTCATTGGTAGACATCAGGAAGGGCATCCGGTCATAAAATGCTACATGCTCCAAACCAAAGTCCTCTACCCAGGGGCAACGCCTTAGCCCTTATCCAAAAAGGGGTACCTGGTGTAAAACTCACTTATATATATATATATATATATATATATATATATATATATATATATAAAGTGAGTTTTACACCAGGTATATATATATATATATATATATATATATATATATATATATATATATAGTGTGGGAGGCTGTGGCAGAATCGTTAGAGAGGTGGCCTGCAGTCCTAATGGACCCGTTTCGAATCCCGGCTGAGGCAGGAACAGTTTAAGGATTTGAATTTCTTAAAACCCGCTGACATATATATACGTCCGAACGTTTTGTCACTGACTCCCGTTGACGCATATAAAACATGCCGCAATTGCAAGGTCTGTCATTTGCACATTTTTCAACTTTCGTGTGTGATTTTTGGTACGTACACACGGGACGCCTTCCTCTACCTGATGCCAGGCGGTGACAATGCTTACCCCTCGTGACCTCCCCCCTCCCCCGCATGCCATTGTCTCAGCAACTCATCTGTTACCAGTGACCTGGCCAGTAGAGACATGTCGTGCCATGGTACGAAATTCAAGGCCAGAGTGATTCCCCAATCGATGACAATGTGGAGGACAAAGTTTACGTAGCTTTAGAGGAAGAAACAGTCAGAAATAGTGATCAGGTAATGTTGCCAAAAAAAAGGTGCAGTATGCTGATGTGTTTGGTGAGTGAAACAACACTTATATCGCCTATAGTCATGTGTGAAAACCAAAATACTCTTGTACAACATATAAATTCGTACCAAATAAATAAATACCTATTATGAGTGGTTTGGAATAGTTATGACTCCCATAGAAAACATTTTCTCTGGAGCCAGGGCCCAAAGAAAACACAGCCAGTTGAGGGTATTGTCACCTGTAATGGCATTTTAATACTCAGGTGAGTGATTTCTCTATGAATTTTCGATGTTTCTCATAAAAAGGGGAGGTTTTAGCCAAAAAATAAATAAATAAATAAATAAAAAATCTGCCAGGATTTGGGGTGGTCACTGGTTAAAAATCTGCTGGGATGGGGCAGGTTTAAAAGCAAACTTTTCTGATATATAGCACCAGGAATTGATGGAGTGTGTGGTGAAATGTTGAAGCATGGGGGAGAGATAGTAGTAGAATGGATGTGGAAGATGTGCAGATTGGCCTGGGAAGAAGGTAGAGTTCCGGAGGATTGGAAGTCAGGTAGCCTATAATTATTCCCTTGTACGAAGGAAAAGGGGAAAAAGGAGTGTGTGGTATTCATAGGGGCATTTGTCCTCTTAGTATAATAGGGAAAAGTGTATGGTAGGATACTTATTGACAGAGTTAGGGAAATAACACAGGAATTAGTTGAAGAACAGGGAGGCTTTAGGATGGCAAGAGGTTGTGTAGATCAGATATTCATTAGTAGATCTTTAGTGGAAAAGTTTCTAGAGAAGGGAAAGAAGTTGTATGCGGCTTTCAAGGATTTGGAGAAAGCATATGACAGGGTGGATAGACAAGGATTGTGGAAAGTATTAAGAATATATGGAGTAGATGGGAAGTTGTTGAATGCTGTGAAGAGTATGTATGATGGTGCTAAGGCTGCAGTGCGTGTGAATGGTGAACTGAGTGAATTTATCTCTTTGAAGGTTGGGTTGAAACAGGGATGTGTCATGTCTCCATGGTTGTTCAATCTGTACATGGATGGGGTAATAAAAGGGGTACAAGGTAGGGTAGTGGATGTTGGAGTGGCCCTGGTGAGAGAGGGTAGTGTTTGGAAACTCCCTGTACTGTTGTTTGCAGATGATACTGTGTTGTTGAGTGAAGACGAAGGGGAGCCGCAAGGCTTGGTGGATGAGTTTGGGAGATGTGTAAGAAACGGAATCTAAAGATGAATGTAGGGAAGAGTAAAGTGATGGTCTTTGAGAGAGGTGAAGTCAGTGAATGTACAGTGAGGTTGGATGGTGAGGAACTGGAAAATGTGAGTGCGTTTAAGTACTTGGGTAGTGTGATGATTAAGGATGGAGGTTTGGAGGGTGAAGTGCTTGAAAGGGTACAGCAGGGAAGAAAGGTTGCTGGTTCCTTGAAAGCAGTGATAAGAAACAGGGAAGTGAGCATGGGAGTGAAAAAGTTACTACATGACAGTATTGTGATACCAACTCTAATGTATGGAAGTGAAGCTTGGACGTTGTTGGAGGGGCACAAGTCAAGAGTGAGAGCAGTGGAAATGATTTATTTAAGAGGAACCTGTGGAGTCACATGGAGAGACAGGCTGACAAATGAGGATATAAAGGAGCGTTGTGGTGTGGATGTGGATGTGATAGGAAGCGTTAGGAGGAATACACTGAGGTGGTTTGGCCATGTGGAGAGGATGGAGGGTGAAAGACTGATGAAGAGGTGTATATGAGTGAGGTGGTGGGGAGGAGAGGGAGGGGGAGGCCGAGGATGAGATTGAGGGATGGGGTGGAGAGGTATTTGAGAGAGAGGGGTGTGAGTTGGGAACAGGGCAGTGAAATGCCGGGGGACAGGGTGACGTGGAGGCGATTTGTTTGTGGCCACCCCGAACGGAATTGAGGCGTCTGGCAATATATATATATATATATATATATATATATATATATATATATATATATATATATATATACTGTATATATATATATATAACTTGTATTCTTTATAAAGGCTTCAATAAGCTTGCATGTGCAGCCTTGGTCACCTAATAGTGGCTCTCCACTCTGCTCGATCTCTGCCAGCCTCTCTATGGAGTCCCTTATCCCTGAGGCGATACTCAGTGACCTTGTCCCAGATCTTTTTCATTCTGCCTCTTGCAACCCTACCCCCAATGTTCACACTTCTCATTTCCTGCACCTAGCTGTCACCCCCCCATCTTCTCCAGATGCCCAAACCATCTCAATTTACTCCTCCTTATCACAACACCAATTCACTCCAGTTCCATCCTTCCCTTCACCTCTTCCATCATAAATCTAGCTTCCCCAGGCTTGGCAATCAAGGACTTACTACACATCCACATAATCATTTTCATTTCTGTATGGCTGAGCCTATAAATATCACCTGCCTCTACTACCTAAGTCTCATTACCAAACACCATTACACTCCTAATAAGATCCACATTCAAAGATCCCCTAGCATGGGAGAAGAGCCCTCTCAGTGCCAGGAGAGGCAACAGCCACTCCTTACTCTAGCTGCAGAGCTCCAGCCCTGCCTCCAGAACATAACATGTCTCCCAAGTAACAAAACTCTTCCACATACCGAAGAGACTCACCAGCAAGATCAATCCTGTCATGCCAGACAATCTTCACGTGGTCTCCCCAACACACTGCACTCTTGAAACAGTGTATCTTGCAGCCTACCTCTATTTCCACTACAACCTTTATGCTCCCACCTATCACAAACACTGCACAATATGGAATTACTTCCTTCGCTCTTGTGTCAACCCACATATGGCCATTCTCCTTCTTCTTTAACAATACCACCACAAACCCTAGATGCCATCACCTTTGTTTTAACTGCATTTTCTCCCAAGCCCTTGTGCCCCATACCATCTCCACTTCCTAAATCTTTCCTCCGCCTCCCTTTCATTTACTGCAATCAACAGAAATCATCAGCATATCAGCATACATCTCCCACGGGAGTCCATCTCTGAAGTCACATGAGAAGGCTTCAAGCACCATGATAAACAATAAGGGGCTCAAGACAGATCCCTGATGCACACCAACATTCACGGAAAACTCATCACTCAAATCTCCATTTACTCCTACCTGGGTGCAAGCACCCACATACATGGCCCTAACCACTCTAACCAGCCACTCCTTCATCCCAGACTTTCTCATTGCCTGCTTCACCACCTCTCTAGGGACTCCGTCAAAGGCTTTCCCCAAATCAACAAAAACAGAGTACAGTTCCCTTTTCTTTCCTAAATATTTTTCCTGAAGCTGTCGAACAATGAATATGGCATCAATGGTCCCCCTGCCCGGCATACATCTCGTCAATACTCACTCTTTCTCTAATCATACTTTCTAAAACTCTCTCCATTATCATCATTATCTGATCTAAAAGCTTTATACCTCTTTAATTTTCTTTCCAGGGCATCACTCTTCCCCTTGTACACATTTAAATTTCGTACACTCTTCAGTCAGTCATCTGAGAAAACACTTTCACAACAAATCGTACTTATCAAATCAGTTATTAACCCCACCCCTATATCTCCTGAGGCCTTCAGCATTTCAGCAGTCAACCCAAACATACCTGCCGCCTTCCCCAACTACATCCGGCCTATTGTCCTGCTTACAATATCAGCGTCAATCAAAGACCAAGGGCCAAACACCGGATCTTCTGACTCCAAACCTTTTCCCAAACCCCTCATTCAGCAACCAGTCTTTTAAATCTTCACTGTTCACCACTACCTTTCCTTTATCATCCATCACACACTGTGTTCCCTCTTCATCTGATTTTTCATTCATTCATTCATTGCCAGACGCCATGTATCCCAAACGGGGTGGCCAAGGGCTTAGAGTTAATTCTTTTACAGGGAGGGGCACTAATCCTCCACCAACCCCACTTGACACGTAGGGATGCCATACGTCTTTCGAACCGGTTTTGAACCAGTGACCTATGGATGTCTGTTTCGAACCCACTACAGTCCACTTCTCTACCAACTGAGCTATCTGATTTGCCATCGTAAATAACATTCTTCTTTCGACACTATTAATGGTATGAGTAAAAGTCTCTGAGACTCAGATTTTGCCCTGTATACATCTTTTCTAGCCAAGTATTCATCCACAGAAGAAAAAACTCACTGCTCTTGTTTTATTAGGTAAAGAGTTATTAGCCTTTCAAAAGTGTGACGGCAGGGCCGAGCTGGGCTGGGCCAAACTGATCATTGTAACTTTCCGCCCATAAACCAACAGTAAATTAAGCTCTCTCGCTCGTAACCCCCCCCCCTCTCTCTCTCTCTCTCTTCACTTATTTTTTCCATGCGTAGAGAATATTTTACATAAGCCAGGTGATCAGAAACGTGATAAGCTGTTCGAAAGCTTACAAATTCGTCCCCTCATAGGCAGGAACAAGGGAACTGTTAGATAAACTGAACTTCGAGAAACCAGATCACTGGTCTTCCATAGTATTAAATGTCATTAAAATGGTTATGCCAGTATCATGATACTATCACTGAATAAAAAAGTCCTTGCATATTTCTGAGCAGTGAACATTAATGTGGGTGAATGAGACATGGCGGTGTGTGGCACATACGAGGCTTGATGACCCGTTGTTTACGAAGTACGAAGCGTAGGACCAGACCAGGGCTCCCACTTTGCCAGATCTGTGATTTCCCCAGATAGATATGAAAATTTCCCTAGATTGGTCACAATTTCCCCAAAACTGTACACTACTAAGTTTATGTCTACTGGCACTTTTTAATTACTATCCCAGTTACTATTTATCATTAAATGCATAAAATTGTATATGAAAACTTTATTTTTTTTTTTTATAATGAGAACGACTAGTAATACTGGAAATACATTTAAGTTGCTAAAAAATGTAAGTTTTATTTTCATTAGATCATCATAGCATCTGTCTATGGCCATAACTTTCTATCAGCATTGTATATGAAAATATATGCTGTATACTTCTGATAAGCAGTTGGCAAGAATCATACATTAGGCCTACCGCATTGTTCTGAGGAAGCTCCCCATCTTAGATGGGTTTGCAAAAGAATGTCTTTCAATCACTGTTATAATACACCAAAATAAAATAGCATAACTTTCATTAATCCACAAAGATACATAAAACAGATATCTACTCGTCATAGAAAAAAAGTAAAACCAAAGACAGTAACTTACAATGAAGTGGAACCATAAAAATGTACTTTTAACAAGCATGTTATTCTGATAATGAAGACGAGTTCTCAGGGAGAAAAAAAAAATAGGGAAAAAAAAAGGTGACGTACAGGTGTATGGTATGTAGGAGGACTACTGGACCTTGGGAGCAGGCTGTGAAACCTATACTCAGAGTCGGACACACACACACACAAAAAAATCAAAATCATATACACTTTGTAGAAATATATAAACAGAATATACATATATAGATATATATATATATATATATATATATATATATATATATATATATATATATTTGCCTACAGTATTTTGGACACTAGATTAGGCATTTGTATGTCTAAATTGAAAAGAAAGAAGTGAGAAATATATAAGCACTTTATAATTACACATTATTTAGAATTCCACTTAAATGTTTGGTATTATGCTTTGGTAAAAAAAAAAAAAAATACTGTGGCCTTATTTCCACTAAAACATCATCCATCACAGAACAGTTTTACAGGTAGATTAACGCTTTGACAGTGCTAATGACAGTATGACACTTGTTATATTATTTGAATAACCCTAGACGATTTTACTGAGCAGAAATGAAGCTACAGGCACTGAAAGAGTTTGACTGCTGTACTTGATCACCCCTTTTGATGGCAGTGGTGTCATGGATTCCAGATATTTTGACTTTTTTCTCATACTGACCCAAGATTTCCCTAAATTTTTCCATTTCCCTAGATTTGTCACAAAAATCATTTGAATTTCCCAATCTAGTGAAATTTCCCTAAAAGGTGGGAGCCCTGGACCAGACACTAATACAGAAGAAAGAAAGAAAGAAAAAAAAAGATATATACCTATACCGAACATTTTTCCAAAGAAGAACTAGATCCTCTATCCTGCCCACATTACGTAGAAGAAAAAATACAAAAACAAAAAAATGTCAACCAGTGAAGAGGTATAAAGCTAATTTAGTTTTCAATGAATGATTGGTCGTAAACAGCTGGGTATCAGGTGCAGTGGGAAAGTGTTCCATTATTCGGCTGTATCGAGGATGAAAAAATTCTTAATCGAATGAATTTCACTGGATGACTTCTAATTTGTAGTCAGTTACTCAGCTGAAAAAAAATAGTAAAAATCGTTTGAATTGTTCGAGACGTGAATTAATTTCATAGTTCGTTTTCTGCACTCTTTACAGCGTAAATAATATAAATAATCTATCTGTCTATCTTTCTATCTATCTCTCCATCTATATATATAAACAATATATCTATATCTATCTCATATATATATATATATATATATATATATATATATATATATATATATATCATCAGCCATTATAAGTCCATTGCTGAACAAAGGCCTCCCCCAACCTTCTCCACGAATTCCTTGGCTGAGCCAATCTTTGCCACGTTTTCCCTGCAAAATTTCTCTATCTCATCTCTCCACCTCCTGTCTGGCCTTTTTCTGCTACGCTTACCGTCTCTTGGTGTCCAGTCAGTCAACCTCTTGCTCCATCGATTATCCCTTGTTCTTGCTACATGGCCTGCCCATCTCCATTTCTGTTCTTTTATAACTTCTATAATATCTTTGACTTTAGTCTGCTCTCTCACCCAAGTTGATCTTTTCCTGTCTCTTAAAGATATTCCCAACATTGACCTTTCCATTGCTCTCTGAGAACGAATTAATTTATTTTCCATCGATTTTGTCAGTTTCCAAGTCTCACAACCATACGTCATAGCTGGAATTATACATTCGTTATATGCTTTTCGTTTCATACAAACTGGCAAGCTACTTTTCATAATGTCTCTATGTTTACCGAAAGCTTTCCATCCAATTTTAATGCGTCTTTTTATTTCGCTATCATTATCTTTCGTTAATTTTAGTATTTGTCCCAGGTAATTGTACTCCTCAACTTCTTCAAGAATTTCTCTACTTATTCTGATGACGCTCTTTGGTGTTTGAGGATTAAACATTACTTTAGTTTTACTCCGGTTCATCTTTAGCCCTACTTTGAGACTTTCTCTCTTCAGGTCATTTAACATTTCTTGCAACGTCTCTGCTTTTTCTGAGATTAGGACAATGTCATCTGCAAATCTTAAATGGTTTAGCTTTTCTCCATCTATGTTTACTCCTTTGTTTTTCCCAGTCTAGCTTTCTGAAAATACTTTCTAGGCATGCTATAAATAACTTTGGTGAAATTGTATCTCCCTGACGCACGCCCTTCTCAATCTTAATTTTCTCTGAGTCCTTATGTAATTTAACTGTAGCAGTTCCGTCTTTATATATGTTTTCGAGCAGTTTTACAATGTTCTCATTCACTCCTTGTTCTCGCAATGAATTTATAGTTGCTATGTGCTCCACTGAGTCGAAAGCCTTTTCGTAATCAACAAAACCTAAGCACAGTGGTTTATTATATTCTGTAGTTTTCTCAATTACCTGATTCATTGTGTCCAGATGATCAGTGGTCGAATACCCGCATCGGAATCCTGCCTGTTCACGAGGTTGGTTTTCCTCCAAATTTGTAGTTATTCTGTTTGTAAGGACTTTAGCGAAAAGTTTGTAAATGACTGATAGCAAGCTAATGGGTCGATAGTTACTAAGGTCTTTTGAGTCGCCTTTTTTATAAAGTAGAATAACAATTGCATTACACCATGTTTTGGGAATTTTCTTCTGTTTTATACATTGGGTAAATAAGTGAGCAAGCCTGTTTTGTACTTCTGCTCCTGCATCCAACAGTAAATCTGCTACTACTCCATCTTCTCCCGGAGCCTTCCCTCTTTTCATATTTTTAAGAGAAATATTTACTTCGTCTGGTGTTATCTCAAGTATTTCACTTGTGTCAACAGGAAAGTTAGCTATTGGTACTACTGTCTTTGATGCATACAGTTCTTTGTAAAATTCTTCAACTCGCTTCAGCATTATATCTCTGCATTTAATGGCACTTTCCAAGTGCCATTTTATTTCGGACCTGTTTCAGACTTTTTCCTTTTTTTGATGGTTTCTTTAATTTGATCCATGTTTCTCTTTCTTTTTTCTTCTCTTTGTCTTTTGTTGATAAGCTTATTCAATTCCGCTCGTTCTATTTCATCTTTCTTTGTTTTTACTTTCATTACCTTTCTTTTTTTCATAAGCTCAAGTGTCTTCTCTGAATACTTCCCGGCTTTGGTTGTATTAGATTTTCCTACTACCTCCGCTGATTCTTTTAGGACTTTTGTTAGTCTGTCATTCAGCTCATCTTTGTCACATTCAGCATAACTGAGAGCCTGAAATCTGTTCCTTATTTCCAACTGAAAAGCTGCTTTGTTTTCGCTGACTTTTATTGGGCATATCCTTTTGTCTTTAATCACCTTCTTTCTTTCACTTTTGAAATTGAATCTTGCTGTGCAACCCACCATTCTATGGTCACTTCCAATATTTACTTTGTTGATAACTGTAACGTTTGTGATTGTGTTATTCTTATTTGCTATAATGAAGTCGATTTCATTCTTTGTTTCTCCATTTGGGCTTCTCCAGGTCCACTTTCTCCCTGTTCTACAGATTACAAGGCATAAAGCACTGTGACCATGTTTGTGACCGTGTGGGAATCTAATGTCATAAAGAATGAGTTCAAATACCAATCTGCAGATATGCAGCACTATAAGGTGCTGATATAAGTAGGAATAAAGTAATGAACATTCAAACCTTTACGATCGAATTTCTCAAAACAAGGATTTTGGAGTTAATGCTTTCTGCCTTCTTACTGCAGAGTGCCCCTCTAGTTATTATTATTATAGTTATTGACCATAAACAGTTAGCTACTCGAATAACCATAAGTGAAGGCATATAATACAGTAAGCACAGGAATGCCAACATACACTAGAAAACAAAAACTTTCTTCTAAAATGGTTGTTAAGAAGTAGGAGTGGCAGAAGTGCACGGGTAAAAGATGAAAAAAAGCACAGAAACAAGAGAGCATTCAGGATGGGAGGAGATTTGGAGACCTATACCCATTAATACATTCCACACTTTAGCCACAAACTTATAGCTGGTGGAATGTAGTAACGAGTATAGGTCTCTAATTCTCCTCCATCTTGATTGCTCTCTGGAATCTGTGCTTTTTTTCATCTCTGATCTGTGCACTTTTGCCATTCCTACATCTTAACAACCATTTTAAGAGAAAATGTTTGCTTTCTAGTTTATGATCTTTTTGTGGAAGTATAATTATGCATGAAGCAAGTGTAAGATTTAGATTGTTACATGCATAGCATACTGAAAGACAAAGGTGCCTTGACGTGAAAGGAAGTGTTTTGGTACGTTCTTTAATTGTATGCGAGCTGTAGCTAACCAATATTGCGCAAAATGGCGTACTTACGGGTGGCAGCGATGCGGTTTTTAGTCCGTAACTCGCGAACCGTAGCCTGAATGTTTTTCAGAACATGAAAAGAAACATCTACATTTGACAAGAAACGTTTTGGTGTATACCACGCTCACGTACGCCTTTTTGTTTTGGAGTTATGGCTGACGAAAGAGAAAGAAAAAAAGAAAATCGATTGCTGTTCGGTTTAGCGACTCCTACGAAGGTTAGTAAGACTTTGGGAGTAGTTTTGCACTTGAATAGCGAAGGTCTTTTAGTTCATAACTTTAGTACTGGGCTTTGCGACCGTTTTCTTGCGCGTATGCTCCTATAACCTATGCACAGGACACCATGTTTAACCTGTGCCATTCCTATTTACGGAGTAGCTACCGCACTCCGTGGTACATACACTCTGCTGGGACATCAGTAGACAGGCTAACAATCAAGGAAATAGGTAAAGTCAGTAAAAAGGTACAAGTTAAGTAAGCAGTTAAGTAAGACATTATCAGGTTAGTGGTTATAAAGGTAAGTTTGAGAGAGAGAGAGAGAGTTGAATGGAGGGAGGTGAAGGCGTCATCTTTTATTCATCAGGCCTGAATCGCATGTGAAATAGCTCTCGAACTCCCACCTCAGCTATTTTCTTCTTCTTCTCTCTCTCTCTCTCTCTCTCTCGTCCTTTGATTTACACTCTCTTCGTTCTCTGTCACGCTCGTTTACTTTGCCTAATTTCACATGAATGATTTTTCCACCTCTCGTCCTCACACCCTTTCTTATCTCTCTCTCTCTCTCTCTCTCTCTCCCTCTCTCTCTGTCGTGCATGAATTGACCGCAATAAAATGGAGAGTCTCTGATCTATCATATGTTACTTGTTATTTTAATGCCACAGGAAATCTCTTCAAAGTACGAATTGGTAACCACGTAGAAATAAATACATCTTATTGGATCCGATTTATGTATTTAAAAACACTATTATGTCATCCCGCCCTGACTGGTTGATCTGGTGGCAAGTAGAATCACTACATAACTGCGTATTATAAGAGAGAGAGAGAGAGAGAGAGAGAGAGAGAGAGAGAGAGAGAGAGAGAGAGAGAGAGAGAGAGGAGCGCCCTTAAGAAAATAGACTGAAGGAAAGGAATAGAACAGACAGAAAAGTGTAAAGATGGAAGGAACGGGACTGGAGAACGAGGGAAAGGGAGGTCGAGAGAAGTGAGGGAAGAAGATGGAGAGGAGAAAGAAAGAAGGAAATGAGAGGATGTGCAATGAACTAACATCAGAGAAGATAATGGGATTTCACAGGAAGGAGAGAAATGGAAAGAAAAGAGGATGGGAGAGGAAAAAGAATAGAAGAATGGGACTGAAAGAGGAAAGGGAAAGGAAAAGCAGGGAAGAACAACAGAAACTAGAGAGGGAAGGGAAAACAGAGGGAAGAGGCTGAAGTGAAGGAAGGCAAGGAAAAAAAAGAATGAGGGATGGAAAGGGGGAAAGAACGAGAGAGAGAGAGAGAGAGAGAGAGAGAGAGAGAGAGAGAGAGAGAGGGGGGGGGATGATGAATGTGAGGGAATGCAAGAGAGGATAGAAAACTGAGGGAATGTGAATTTAGGAGGGAGGGAAGAAAGAAGGAGGGCGTGAGAGAGACAAGTTAAAGGGATTTGTGGAAAGCCGGAGATGAGGGGAGGATATATCAAGGGAGGGAAAATGGAGGTTGCGAAGGAGGGGAAGAAGATGGGAGAGAGGGGGAGAAGGGAGAATGGAAGGATGGAAGGAAGGAAGGAAGGAAGAGACGATGGAAGAGTAGTGAGCGTCGAGAGGACACAGACAGACAAAGAGAAAGACAGGTGCGAGAAGTAGAAAGAGGGAGATAAGAAATGACGTTTAGGGAGAGTAGGGGGGAACAAGGAAGAAGTGCGTTGAAGGAAGGGAGAGAGGGTAAGAGACAGAGAGATTGCTAAGAAGGAAGAGGAGAGGGAGCAGAAATAAAACAGAATGATGGAAGGTATGGCACAGGGGAAGGAGGAGCATAGAATGAGGGGAGAGTAGGAAGGTGTAAAGAACACTATGTAAGGAGGAGGAAGAGAGGGACAGGGAGTGAGAAACTGCTAGCGATATCATATTTCTCTCTCTCTTTCTCTATCTGTCTAGCTTCGGTTTCCTATGTATCAATCCATCTGCCTCTCCGTCTATATTTCTATGTCTCTATCTCCGTTTCTATCTCTCTTTCTCTACCTCCCCTCCACCGATCCCTTCTCGCCTTCTCCCTTCTCCCCTCCGCAAATAAAGGGAAAGACTTTTTCTCCAAATCGAGTTAAGATTGATTTAGTCGTGCCTCTCACATCTCCCCAGCGTAGCATCCAACACGATAACATTCCTTGAACAACACCCTCACTGCCCAAACATAACAAAATACAGGACGAAGCATTCAGAGATTACAACACCTGTGCCCACCAGTTGGTCTAAGGGCTGTACATCCGACTGCTTTTTGCCCTTGATCTCCTTCCAATTGCTCTAAAAAGGTAATTGCTTTCTTTTTGCTTGTATCATAGCATCTCCCCTCCCTCCGTCTCCTTAGCTTTGCCTCCCTTCCTCTCTCCAACGCTTCCTCTCTCCCTCTCCATAACCCCACCTCCGTCCCTTTCGCTACCCCCTCTCTCTCCCCAGTCCTCCCTCCCTTTGTCCACCCTATCGCTATCCCTATCCCCAACCTTACTCTCCTCCCTTTTCCCTCATTCAGCCTTCCTTCTTTATCAACGGAGTTTCCTCCCCACCTCCTCTCCCTCTCTCACTTTTCATTCCTCCAGTCTTGTATTCATACCTGCCTCTCCCGCTGTCCATTGCACCCATCTTGCTTCCCTGTCCAGCCTTCTGCCTCCTCGCTCACCTCTTCACCTCCCTGGCTGCTGTCCTTCCTCCTTACCTAACCACCAGCTGGACTGCCTTACTCCCTGCCATGTTTCTCCCTTCCTACCAACCTTTCTGCCTCCCTTCCTGGAATCTTACTCCCTGTGATTCATACTCCCTTCCCTCCAAACCTCTTTCCTTGACACTGTTCCTCTCTGCCATAAGCACCCAAATCCTCTCTGTCTTCGTGTTTTCCTGCATCACATTCTCCCTGCCTCTTTGCCACTTTGTTTCCCTGCCTTCCTGCTGTAAAACTATCAATGTTGCCCCACCGGTTGACACCAGTGTAAAACCTGAATGTTGTCCCACCGGTATTCACCAGTGTGATGCTAGTGGTAAGACCTTTTATGCCACTGGCTGACACCAGTGTAAAATCTGAAACTTTATCCCACCAGTTGACACCAGTGTAATGATAATAGGGATATGTATTTTCTTACCTGTTGTGGGTATTGATCAACTCACCCATGGATATACAAGTGGTACTCGACTTAATATAGTGGATGATAAATATTTATGAAAAGAATGAATTGTGGTAGCGTTTGTAGTTTTTGGCCGAGTTTAGATTTAGTCGGTACCTCAGGTGGTTGTCGTTCCCTCAGCGAAGGAATCTTGAATTGGAAGGGGAGTGAATTTGGCTTGAGGACATAAATTCCTTGATTAGGTATATTAATAAAGAAAAGAAAATGCTATATACTTTACTCTACTTTAATAATTCTGTTAATTTCCACAAAAAAAACATTTTTTTTTATTACATGACCCTTTTTAGTATGAGAGAAGATTGTAAAGGTTACTAAGGCTTTTGGGTGATCATTCCTCTAACATTATTACCAGACGAAACAATTTTGATACACGCGAGATATGGAGTCGTTATACTTTACTTTCTTTTTGGCCGTTACTCTTGGGCTCAACAATGGCCTCAAGACAGGGACACTTTTACGGGTATGAATTGTCTGTTCGGGCTGGCATAGCCTCGTATCAATAAGAATGATTATTTGTATTCATCTTTCACCCATATAAGGTATTCTCCTCATATAATTTTCTCGGTTCTCACATCAAATCAGTATTGTTTTTCACGTTTCACCATCGACAATATTATATAATCACTAGAAATACATAATCTCTCGGGCCTGTCTAGCCTCGAGGTACAACTTAAATATCACATTATTGTTCACAATCAGTAAGTTCCCTTCCACGCTCCTGATTATAATTTTTCTAATAAACTAATTTTAAAGAAAGAGAACAGTTGATGAATTTGAATTTTTCTTTCCGTTACAGAACATATCACTTCTATACTTCTATTCCTTATCTACAAAAAAAAAAGAATTCACTTGATAGAATCATTAATAACACATCAAATACCTTCGGTTTGTAATAATAACTCGTGAGTGGTGCAAGTGTAAGTGTAAAAGTCTATGGGCAATACTTGGGAATAATGGCGTGCTCCCACGGACGTCGCCGCCGGTGTCTGGGGACTAAACGAACGTCTGTTACACACGATGTCTGGGCAGCAAGTCACTACGTTAAACTCTCAACAATATTACTTCTCATAATTCATAATAAGTAAGGATTAAACAAAGAAAAAGAGGGGAAGAAGAAATGTGGACGACTCACCTAAACGAACGTCTGTTACACACGATGTCTGGGCAGCAAGTGGGGCATGTCGGGCACTAAAAGACGCCACTGCTCAAGTCAAATGAGGTGGTGTTTTTGAAATATAGGGGGTTTCAATTCTCTTTACAATTTATTTAGCAGTGTACCCATGACGACAAGACTTTTGATTGAATTGGGGAAAATTTGGGATTTATTCCTTACTTAATTTAGATACTGATTCTATTACTATTTCAATTTGAATCTGAAAGCAGCTCATGCCATCTAGTGACGGCCAAGATAAACGGGACTTTAAATCTTCACAAATGACATTATATAGGCCTTTTGGACTGCTAATCTTACATACTTGTGTTCTAGCAGCTTCATTAGCAAACATTTCACAACTAGGTTACGGAAAGAATTGTATATTCATCATTACTCTGTTTAACGTTTAAATTCGGCGCCCAACAACGAAAAGAAAAGTTGGCGCATCTGTCTGTTATTCGTTACTCTACGAAACGGGGAATTCCCATAGCTCAACATCGACAATTACATCACCCACTGCATAGATACAGAGGTACATACATGTAAAAACAGTTAACCCTACATTAATTATTAACATATGAACTACTACTCAGGGCAGGAACTTATAAACTAATATTCAGGTTACACCCTATCTAACTTAAAATTACAGTACTACTAAATACATACATGAATATCAAATGTGTGGCACTACACTGCCTCCCTGCTTTTACATCCACTTCGTTTCATACTGCATCACATTCCCTCAACATCAGCTGTCTGCCTCATTATATCGCACCTCACCCTCCCCTCTCTCCGCGCCTGCCACTTCATATTTGCTACCTGACACTGCCTCGTCCTGCCTCCATGTCTGGCTCGGTCCGCGTCCCTCATGTCTCTCATTGCTTCTATGCCTACATGTACGTCCGTCTTCTCCTCGCCCGGCTTCTCTGCCCTCCTCTTTACTCACCTGCCTCTTTCTGCTTTCAAGTCAAATTGTTCTTCGTCCCAACACTGCTGCTGCAACTTACTCTTCCCTTCCCCTGTCTCCGATTTGTCACCTTCTTCCCTCCCTGCCTCCCTCAGTTTCTCCTACCTCTCAAGCCACGTCTCTTGCACTCTCATAGCTCTGTGCATCATTCTGTCTCCCTGATACGACTTTTCATTCCTACCTCTCCCCTGCCTCATTCTAGCTCCCCTTTCCATGGTTTGCCACTTCCCCAGCCTCTCCAGCTTGTCTCTACCTCCTCTGCCTCTCCTTTGCCTACCTCCGCTTATCCTGCCTCTCCTCAGTCTCTCTAGTCATGCTCTTGCCTCCACCCTCATCTACCCTTGCTTTCTCTCTCTCTCTCTCTCTCTCTCTCTCTCTCTCTCTCTCTTTTTCTGTATACCCTGCTTCTTCACTACCTCCCATTTCCTCCCTCTGCCTTCCCCCAAACACGTTCTGCCTCCCTCTGATGTACTCCACCACCTACTGTATAAACACTGAATGCATTGTATACAACTATGTACAACAGTATAAATAAATATACATACATCTCCAGTGTCCCTGGGAACCACAAAACTACCTTGAATTACAATCATGCTCATTCCCATCAGCAAAATAATTTTCATCATTATCTTCATTGCCAACGATATCTCCAGTTACCTCATATTGACAGGCCATTATCTTAAAAAAAAAAAAAAAAAAAAAAAACTTGTATCACTATTCGTCATAAACTCAAACTCGAACACGACACTGGAAAACATAAATACACACTTATTCCTTGGCAATTATTTATTTCGCTTTATTTCACTGCATTTATCACACACTTTACACAAGTGATCATTATACATACGTAAAAGTAGGATATGTGATATAATATGAGTATTTAATAACTACTGAAGGTGAATTATATTTATTTTTATCGGACTGAGCCGGTGCAGGTTTATATCCAAGGGATGCTTGGGGTTTATTGCACACGTAATGCCACTCAGGGATGAATGAAGCTAAACACTCTCATCTTAAATGTCAGGACCAAGTCGCCTAGCCCTGGGCTCCTACGCACCTCATGGGGCAACATAGGATTCGATGATGGATGGCTGGATGGATGAATAATATGTTTACTGATGACAAAATTTCCATATGAATAAGGTCATACTTCCACAGTGTGAACTGATTACATTTATGCCTATAACCAGGTAATGATATTATTATGATGCACTTAAAACAGGACCATGAATTTGTATTATAGTCAGAGTGTGAGCAACGCTGCGTGAGTGAGTGAATGTGAGGCAATTATGGCGGGTGGATACGGTGGAGCACATATGGTGGCGCAGGTGTGATGGAGCAGGTGTGGTGGAGCAGATGTGGTGGGGCAGATGTAGTGAGGCAGATATGGTGAGACCAGGGGTAGTCGGGCAGGTGTGGTGGGGGTGTGGTGAGACGCCACCCCTCCCTTGCACTAGGCCATGGAGACGCCATGTTATGAGTCCATATTATAATTACAAATTATAATAGATAGATAGATAAATAGATGGATGGACGGAGCTCCAGGGAAGCCTGGGAAAGGGAAATGATCTTTCAAGTTAACTGAGGAAATGTTGACAATACACAGGAAGTAGCAAGTCAAGGGATGATATAGGTAGTGTGTCAGCGAGATAGCATACGAACAAAGCCTAGTGACCATACACACACATAGACACATACTCACACACAGGTTTCTGGAACTTTCCAACCACAGTGTAACACACGTGACACGACCCCTGCTTCACCAGAATTTAGGAAGCAGAGCTCAGAAGGAGGCTAGCATTAGAACCGACAACAAGAAGAGGGGCCCAACTAGACTTACTTATTATATTAAGTCTCTGTAAGACATACCCTGCTCAACTTAGATTTTCTCTGAAGATAATAAATTAAGATCAACTCACTGTATTCATCTTTAATTCCTACTACAAGAATTGAGAGTGACATTTGGTGGCAGCGGTGGAATATGAACCTCGTCTTCGAATCAACAGTGAATTTCTGCAAAAGCAGGCGACACTCTACAAGATTAGCTTCAGTTCTACAATGAATTCCTACAAAATACAGCCTACAATGCAATGAGCCTACAAGTCTACCAAACGACTCTATAATCTTCACGTAACTTCAAGCAGCAGCAAGAAGAATAAAAAACAAAGCAAGTAAAGAAAAAGAAAGACCAAAGCAACAAGCATACAAAACCCCAACACTCTCTCCCGCCTACCTCCAACGCTGGCACAGAGGTCAAGACACGCAGCAAAACACCAGAGCCACATTTATAACGCGTCTTACTCACCTTTCTTCACCCAGGTTACGCATCGCTACTCAGTTAACTCACCACAGTTACCAGCGTGGGAAGCCGATATCACCATGTGCTGAGGTGACATCACAACGCGAGTTTGCTGACATAGGGCCACGCCAAGCAACTTGTGACTGACACCAGGCACTTCTCACCCACTACTCATTACTCATTATTCACGTAGCTCCTACTCATACTCATTTATTTCCACAGTATTGAGTTGGAAATTCGACATCCTATGCTGAGGTTTGCCTGTGACAACTGTTAACCACCACAAGCACCAGGTCATGGAATTTCCTTAGTAATATCGTCCATCAACACAGCACTAGCATTATCAAGAGATCTTCAATCAACCCTGCATTTTTCTTCCGAGATCGACAGTTGCATCGACACGCCTCTCCGATCTGTATCAAGTGGGTGAAATTATACTTACTCATTTCTTCTCAGTGCTAAAATTAGGTATATTCAACTCCTTTACTTATTTCTATATACACACTTATACACTCACTATCTATCATTTATTACAACTCATTTACTCATCTATTTAGTTAGGACATAAATAAAAAAAGGCGCATTCCATAACACCATATCTTAATGACAGGGATATTTTCGCCACCAACCACGTTAATACCAGATGAAAATCAATTAGCTCCAACAATAGAATCACAATTAGGAGAGCACCAAGGCAACACACCCATTGAACAAAACTTAACAGAAACTAAAGATCAAGAAACAAATAAGTCAGTTCCAGATGATGAGTGGGAAACACCCCCTGATGTAGCAAGTGAGGACTTAGTTTCTGCCTTGCATACCTATCAGAATATACTTGATATAGTGCAATGTGCAGGCGAATCCTATTCCACCATTCCCTCACACAACGATAAACAAGTCCAAGTTAAATTAACAGAGCAAACAGTGAAAATGAATAACGAAACAAATACCGCGGATCAAACATCCCCACCTCATGTTTATGTTTACCATGAAGATAAAACTGCCCCAAAATTCTCTGGCACAGAAAAAGATCGTATTGACGTCATTTCATTGGTCAGTCAGTGCGAACAAATGTTCATCAAGCACCACATACTCGATGAACAAGAGAAAATTGCCATTTTTTCATCTTGCATAAGCCAGGAAAGATGTCCAGCAAGCAATTTGTTGAGATCAGACAAGCTCCTCAAGGCTAGGACATATGATGAATTTAAAACTGAATTTTTGAAGAAATTTTCTGGAGGTATGAACTTCTTGCCAGGTATAATTCCAGAATTACGTAAGATCGTAGATCTTGTAAGGGAGTACACTACAAACCATGTGCTCAGTGAAATAACTGCTGATGTCTCTACAGTCAAAAGAACATTGTTAGTAACTTCGGAAAACTCAAATTGGATAACAGATGATAGAAAGATGTCCCCAGACCTCGTCGTGGACATCATTGGTTATGTAGCTGCCTTGTGTAAATTACCTGATAGGACCCTTAAGATCGCCAAGACGATCGCGTACACCCCAGGCATGTGCTTACTAGACTTAATGAACGAGGTAGAGATGCAGTGCAGTAAAGCAGGTATGGTCGACACACCCTCACATTCTAGTAGAATGAGAGTACCTGAGACAATATCAGCTGTGAAAACATTTACACCGACCCCAAACAGAGAACAAAATCGATTGCGACCCGAAAGCAGGCAGAGCAAACAACTAAACGTGACGAGGGTTCGATCACAAACACCAGGCTACAGGCAGTTTCATAAGTTTTCGCACAGCCCGAGCAGGTCTCGCGCCATAAACAACACTACATATGGGAAGTCACCACGTAGGTCACGGTCAAGAGATAGGTCCATTCTATGTCATTATTGTGCAAAACCAGGACACACAAGGTATGAATGCTTTATCAAAACAAAAGAGGATAGACAAAAGACACAAGGTTTTGGTCCTTATTGTAGGCATCATAGATACCAAGGGCACTGGACCAGTGACTGCAAAACAGTAGAAAAAAATTGTGTCTATGTTCAAATCGGGGGAAGACCAAGTCATGACAAAAAATGAACAAACGTAAAGAAAAGCAAGTCTAAAATGCACATAGGAGGCATGCTGGGAAATGAGTGTATCTTGATATCAGCTGTATGTGAGGATCAAAACGTTTCCTTATTTTTAGACACAGGCTCTCCAGTGAACTTAATAACACATGAAGAAATAAATAAAAATCTTAAAAATAAGAAGAAAGTAACTTTTCTGGAAGAAGCTGATTTAGATTTATATACTGTAGATGGAAAAAAAATTACAGTGAAAGGTATAATAAGGTTAAATATCAGTTTCACAGAGACTACAAGACCATTCTCTACATTTTTCTATATCGTTGAAAACTTAGCAATTAAAGCTCATATGTTACTAGGCTTAAGATCCATGAGAGCAGGGAACATAACTATACTCCCACAAATGAATGGAATAGACTTTGACAATGAATTCATAGAGGAAATACCATCAGAGCCCTCACCGATTAGTAAAAGAGAACCAAAAAGAATTGGTAATATTAAAGGCTTAAACAAACATACACAAACAGATGAGTGTATAGATCCACTCCCACCACCAGCCCCAGCCTCCAGAATTAGTGACTCAGATAACAGTACTGATTAATCAGTTTTTCCAGCCCATCTCACCAATGATTTAGTTATACCACCTAATTCCTACATGAAAGTTACCATAAAGAGCAAATTACGGAATAGTACTGTTCTTGTCTTAGAAGAATTATGTAATGTAAAGGGATTATCAGTAGAAAACGCATTATGTCAGATGAACGACGAAGGGCAAACTCAGATATTCATAATTAATCACATGAATGGGGAAGTTCAGTTGAAAAAGGGGACTTGCATAGTTAATACTGAAAAATGTCCCGCCCCTGTGAAGGAAATAGTTATAGCTGGAGTGACAAGTGAGATAAAATCTACAGATAGAGAAAGCATAAAAGAGAATTTAATTCACTCAGGTGAATTTGATGAAGAAAATGATTTGTTAACCCTGCTGGAAACACACAGGGACACCGTAGCATTACCCGGAGAACAATTAGGGTGTACTAACCTGATTAATCACAAGATTAATTAAGCTCGGATTGTTCGACCTGGGTGGCGCAGTTCTTGGGAACATCTTTGGGTTGGCTACAGAGGATGACCTTAAAGAAATAAACAACAAATTTAATAAAATAGCTCAGGTACTAACATACCAAGATAAATTCATCACAGGACATAACTCAGCAATGAAGACAATTGTGAAAAATCTGAAAAAGGCAGAAAACATAGCTCTCGAAAGTGTAGATAAAAAAAATGAAATGGAAGGTAACATAACACTTTTCCAACACTTCTCCATCATCACAGAACATATTGACACAATTCTACTACAATTAGACGACACTAGAGTTCGTTTCAGGGCACTTATGCAAGGAATTTCGAATGCTGGTGATGGCAAGATCACAATTGACTTACTCCCAGTTCATGAGCTATGTCAGAAAATTAGTCAAGGCACACATAAACATAAATTGAAGCCTTTGTTCCAAAGTAGGGAATTCATGCAATATTATCCATATTTAGAAGCAACACTAACACCAACATCAGTAGCCTAGTAGTTCATGTACCATTCATAACTGAAGACCTGTTCACAGTATACCAAAAACACCCCTTCCCCTCTAAAAATAACAATACTTTGGTCATCATCAACATCAACACAGACACCGAACTCATCATGGTCTCCAAAAGACGGAACACTGTCACTTTCGCAAGTGAATCAACGATTGAACGAAAGTGCCGCACATCCTTACATGCTCTTCATCTTTGTCCTGCGTACATTTTTCACGTTTCAGCCTACTGATACAGTCCCTTGTGAAATGGCTATCATCAGAAATAACAATATTCATAATCATTGCAACTTCACTTTTGCTCCAGATAAGCTTGTACACCATCAACGCATCAGACACTCACAGTTTTTTTTATTTCACTCATAACACATCAGTTTACATAGTCTGTCCAGATATACCACCATCTCATACTTCAGCCTCAGGATTATGCATAGCACCAGACTACTGTGCGGTATTTACACCAGCCATGTCTACTTTATCCACCATCAATCACTATGCCATCCTCAATCATACACACAAACATTCCCACCCACTACCTGATATGGACTTAAACATGAGCACAAGTATTAAGTTGACTTCACCTAAGTTTGAAACTATGCAACTGATCAATGAAACAATGAAGCCCTGGGAAGATTTGAGTTTGAGTATGTTCAACCCATATTATGTGTATAGCCCAGCACCTACTGTCTTTATAATCTTCTGCATTGTATTTGCAGTACTGCTGTTCGCAATGCACAGAATGCATGCAAGAATTGCAAATTTGGAGTCAGTATTTAGTGGGGGGGGGAGAGTTAACATCCAATTTAACCCCCCTGAATGAAGTGTACATATTTTGTATATATATATATATATATATATATATATATATATATATATATATATATATATATATACACAAAGAAGAATGACCCATGATATAAAAGTATGGCATACCAGTACCATTATCTTTAAATGAAACATTAATAACTCTTACCATAATCTTAATTTTTAAACTTTTTTTTTTTCTTGCATGTATGCATTTCACTACAGTAACCCATGTACATACTGTATTACAGTTAAATAGTTTACCTTTAGTGCATTTATTCAAATATGTATACAACTTGTTTAAAATGTAATATTACTGAATCATTGCAATTTACTATGAATATTATATGTATACAGTATTATAATCACTATTATGTACTAATAGATTAGCATATGTCAATAATGATTGCTGTCAGAGGACCTTCAGCGGTGTGGCCGAGCAATGTTATGAGTCCATATTATAATTACAAATCATAATAGATAGAGAGATAAATAGATGGATGGACGGAGCTCCAGGCAAGCCTGGGAAAGGGAAATGATCTTTCATGTTAACTGAGGAAATGTTGACAATACACAGGAAGTAGCAAGTCAGGGGATGATATAGGTAGTGTGTCAGCGAGATAGCATACGAACAAAGCCTAGTGACCATACACACACATACACACACACTCACACACAGGTTTCTGGAACTTTCCAACCACAGTGTAACACACGTGACATGACCCCTGCTTCACCAGAGTTTAGGAAGCAGAGCTCAGAAGGAGGCTAGCATTAGAACCGGCAGGTAGTGGAGAGAGTGAACAATAAGAGGGGCCCAACTAGACTTACTTATTATATTAAGTCTCTGTAAGACATACCCTGCTCAACTTAGATTTTCTCTGAAGATAATAAATTAAGATCAACTCACTGTATTCATCTTTAATTCCTACTACAAGAATTGAGAGTGACAGCTAGACTGGGGTGTAGGTTCATTGGTCTTTATCATACTCATTATTTTTTTTACATCAACTCATAGTCTATGTCACATGGACTTAAAGTCGAGCGACAGCATGACATATTAACTTTGCTGGATGATCTGTCAGAATGAATAAAGACAGAAATATGAATCGGTTAACCAAAGCAACTTATCAAAGGTTAACAAATATAAGGCTTGTATGGAGGCCGCCTCAAACTCCTGGTGGATACGATATTCTAATTATATAGCACTGAAGCGTTCTCTTAATACATCATTTTCCATGACTGCATGACTGTTTTCTCTCTGTCGCCACTCTATCAGTCTAAAATGAAAATGTAATGAACCTGTAAACGTGTCTTGTCTTATGGTGTCCTTCACTGTGATATACATCTTTGATATCTAAAACAGCTAACACGAATACAGTCCATTGTAGATTCATTTGCTTTAGTGTTCCTCAAATTCCTTGTGATATGTACTGGCCTTCAGTGAAGGTTCCTCCTCTCCCAGTACCCCACTAACATCAGATCTTGGCTGCTTTCCTCCGTCAACACAAGAATAGTCCACCAAACAAACTCCACCAACTCGTACCCTGCACATCCCACATGTTGGTATAAGATCGACCCCTTCCGTCGTCGTATGTGGAAAGACTGTTGTCTCGCAGGGACTGTCCATTGTTGTAGCATCCACGTCGTCGTTGAAATGGTTTTGTAGTCTTCTCTAGAGTAATATACTGGTTAATAGTTGTCCGGTAAAGAAAATCAGTGTCTGTAGCCAGAGGGGATTCTCCATAGTCTGCTCCTTTTTGATGTTCATTCAATCAGGTTCAGATCCCAACAGTATCACACTCAGGAAGCCGAAGAGCAGCACAGGCTTGACCGTGGTAGGTAACTGGTCCAGGAGACTCCGTATGAGACAAAGACTCACCTCTCCACCTCATTCTTCTAGTCTAAATTGAACTCACTACTCCAAACCCCCATGCTTCTCACACCCTGCCTCAGCTGCCACACACCACTACAGTAGATGACCCAGAAAGACATAAATGGTTCTGTAACATCGTTTATTGATAACTTTCTATGCTGACATCATCGAACACAATGCCACACTAACACAACACAAATATGTAGGCTGCAGTTAATCTCTTTTTCCTATCACTAATTATTTCTCTGCATTTACCTATAATCTTACTTCTAGCCAACACTAACTTCCGGATGCAGAAAGAAGCACACTTTCTCTCACTCTTTCTCTTTCACACTGACTGAACTGCCATGTGTTTGCATACGAATGTATTAATGCACGTAATATAGTGGTAATACCATCACTACAGAGAATAGTGGCATTTCCCCCCCAAATAATGGCATAATATATAATGTATTCATCACTCTAGTTATCATAGTATTGTTCGGTCAGACAGATGATTGGAAATTCAAGATCTGCACGGTTAATTAAATACTAGGGAAACCAGCACCTGTTTAAAACCATATCGATTCTATCCACCCCCTCTACTCCTCTGTGCCTTCTGCCTAACCTCTTCCACTCCTACATTCCTCCAACCTAATTTCTTCCACCTCTCCATTCCTCCACCTTAATCTCTTCCACTTCATTCCTCCACCTTGATATCTTTTACACCTCCATTCCTTCAATATAACCTCATCCACTCCTCCACCCTTCTTTACCTGTGTGCTTCACACATTCACTTTCGTACAGTGACCCCAGATGGTGGGGTCATTCGCCTTAGCTCTAACCTGTCATCTTTGCCTCGCCATTTCCTTCCTCAAACTTCTCTCATCATTCCTTCTGTGCAGTTCCCATCTTCTCCGTTCCCTCCCATAATCATCATCATCATCATCATCATCATCACTGTAGTTGTTTTGACAATTTTTTTGTCGCACTCACGGAGGTGACTAAATACAGTTCATGTCTCTCACTGTATTACTCACTCACTGAGTTCTGATGCCATTTTGAAGGATGAGGTCCAGGCCTTATGGGGTGTGTGCTAAAGCTAGCATCACACCAAAGCTGGCTCATATCCCGACCATGAAATTTGGGGTGGTCGTGGTGAGGTCTTGATGGTCATTTTGGGAGCGAGATACACGCGGACATGGTCGGTTTGTGGTCTACTTGTTCTAAGAGGTCGTTCTAAGAGGTCGTGAGATGCAGTCGTGATGGGATTAGGGTCGAGACGTGGTCAAGATGCGATCGAGGTGGTCGAGAGAGGCGTGAAACGCAAGAAAGATAGGGTCTAGATGGTCACCGTAGCAGTGAGGTAGGAGCATGAAGTGAGGAGTCCGCTACTCCAAGTCGCCATCATCTGGCTGCTGGTTGATGCGTATCTCGCTCATCCCCTTGTTATTTTGACCCAAACTCGATCTAGCACACTCGTGGGTCGACCATAGCCTGCACTAGAAGACTTCATCTCACTCATAAATCGATCATCCCGTCCGTACCTTGCTTGCAAATAGTTCTCATCTCGACCCCAGAAAGCTCTATATATGTGTATGGAAAGTGGGCCAGGTTTCATTTATGCTGCAACCACGATGGCTGCACAACAGGTTGCTCTTCTACAACTTGCATAAGTGATCACCCAACAGGCTATTCTTGATGCCCAAGCTGCTGTGATTTTGATGAGATGGAGAAGAATGAGGAGACAATGCTCATACTGGGTGCAACATTCGCGGCCTTTCATCTAACTTTCGCTCTGTTGAGCACCACCTCTCCTCCTCTAAACCTCACCTTCTTTTTCTAACGGAGACTCAGCTGTCTGAGGCAACTGACAGCAAACCCTTTTCTGTATCCTCCTACTTTCTCTATACTCATTTCAAAGCCAAAGGTGGCTGTTGTGTATACATACGCAACGACTTATCTTGCTCTCGTGTTCCTGAACTTGATTCTTCTGAATTCTCCACTCTCTGGCTTCGGCTTTCCTGTCATTCTCTGACTAAATATATCTGTGCTGTTTACTTATCCCCTAATTCTACTGACTATCAAAAATTCTTCGACTATCTTACTTCTACGATGGAACACATTCTGTCCATTTCTCCTTTCTCTAAAATCTCCATTCTTGGAGATTTAAATGTTCACCACCACCTTTGGCTCTCCTCTCCTTTCACGGATCCACCTGGTGAACAAGCCTACATCTTTTCTATCCTTAATGACCTAGAGCAGCTTGTACAGCACCCTACCCGTATCCCTGACCGCCTTGGAGAGAGCTCCAACATACTTGACCTCTTCCTCACAACTAATCCTTCTGCTTACTCTGTTAATCTTTTCTCTCCGTTGGGCTCCTCCGATCACAACCTTATTACCTTAACCTGTCCTATCGCTCCAGTACGGCCTGTGGACCCTCCAGGGAAACGTCGTCTCTGGCATTTTGGAGCTGCGGACTGGGAGGCCCTCAGGCAGTACTTCTTTGATTTTCCCTGGAATGATTATTGCTTCCATGGCCGTGAGCCATCTGAGTGTGCCTTGCGCATTACGGAGGTTATTCTCTCGGGCATGGAAGCATACATTCCTTTCTCTTATCCTTTGATTAACACAAGAAAGCCTTGGTTTAATCACGCTTGTTCTAATGCTGTCCGCAACAAGGAGAAGGCCTACAAAAGGTACCGGAGCCAACCCACCCCTGAATCATATAATCTTTACGTTTCTGCCCGGAATCGTGCTAAGTCTGTTCTTCACTCTACTAAAAATAATTTCATCCATACTAAATGCTCTCAACTCTCCAACTCGAATTCTTCCCGCTCCTTCTGGCACCTTGCCAAAAACCTTTCTAACAACTTTACCTCATCATCCTTCCCTCCTCTTTCCTACTCTGATGGTTCTGTAGCTATTTCTTCTACTGATAAAGCAGATTTCTTCGCACAGACTTTCTCCTCCAATTCCACCTTAGACGATTCCGGTGCTGTTCCTCCATCACTTCCCCCCTCTGACTTCCTCATGGCTGACATTAAAATTTCTTCAGTTGATGTATTTTCTGCCATTACTGGCCTCAGTACTAACAAGGCATATGGGCCTGATGGGGTCCCTCCTGTTGTTCTCAAAAACTGTGCTTCTGTGCTTACACCCTGCCTAGGCAAACTATTTCGCCTTTGTCTGTCAACTTGTACCTTTCCTTCTTGCTGGAAGTTTGCTCTCATTCAGCCAGTCCCAAAGAAGGGTGACCACTCCCAACCCTCCAACTATCGTCCAATTGCTTTAACGTCCTGTATTTCAAAAGTTTTCGAGTCAATTCTTAATAAAAAAATTTTAAGGCATCTTTCCTATCACAACCTTCTTTCCGATCGTCAGTATGGGTTCCGTCAGGGACGCTCCACTGGCGATCTTCTCACCTACCTTTCAGACTCCTGGTCATCCTCCTTTCGGGACTTTGGCAAAAGCTTTGCCATTGCACTTGACATCTCAAAGGCTTTCGATCGAGTCTGGCATAAATCTTTAATTTCCAAACTGCCCTCCTACGGTTTCTATCCTTCTATCTGTACCTTCATCGCTAGCTTCCTTTCTGGTCGTTCTATAGCTGCTGTCGTAGACGGCCATCGTTCTTCTCCTAGATCTATCAACAGTGGTGTTCCTCAGGGCTCTGTCCTATCACCAACTCTCTTCCTTTTATTCATCAATGATCTTCTAAGCTGTACATCTAACCCTATCCACTCATACGCTGATGACTCCACCCTTCACCTTTCCATTTGGTTCCCGCAACGCCCATCTCAACAGTTACTTCAAGAAACAAGGGATGAGGCTATGGCACACCTAATGTCTGACTTGGCTCATATCTCTGACTGGGGTAAAAATAATATGGTTGTCTTTAATGCTTCTAAGACTCAGTTCTTACACCTATCAACCCGACAAAATCTTCCACAGGTATACCCACTAATGTTTAATAATATTCAGATTAATCCTGCATCATCCTTGAACATGCTTGGGGTTTCATTTACTCGGGACTTATCTTGGAAAGATCATATTACATCTCTTGTAAAATCTGCTTCCAAGAGATTGGGTGTGCTAAGCCGACTCCGCTCTTTCTTTACCCCTGCACAATTGTTGACTCTATACAGGGGTTTTATCCGCCCCTGTGTGGAGTACAACTCTCATGTGTGGGGAGGCTCCCACATACAGCTCTTCTCAATAGGGTGGAGTCAAAGGCTTTTCGTCTCATTAACTCTCCTCCTCTTACTGACTCCCTTCAACCTCTGTCTCTTCGCCGCACTGTTGCATCTTTATCTCTTTTCTATCGCTACTTTAATGGTCACTGCTCCTCTGAACTGTCTGCTTGCATTCCTCCACCTCTACGACGGGCGCGTAGCACCCGTCTGGCAGCAAACTCTCATCCCTTTTCTGTCCAACTCTCTAATGCAAGAGTTAACCGTTACTCCCAGTCTTTCATTCATGCAACAGGTCAGCTCTGGAACTGTCTCCCTCTGTCTGTATTTCCTCCTGCCTATGATCTCCAGTCTTTCAAACGCAGTGTGTCCAGGCATCTCAAAATGATCGGATCTTGAATTTGGCTCTCTATTGTATTTTGTTTTTCTCTTGGAGGGAACTGTTACTGCGGGCTCATGGCCTTTGGTTCTTTCTTCCTCGCATTAAAAAAAAAAAAAAAAAAAAAAAAAAAATGGCTTTCTGCTGAAACAAGATTGCAGCATGGGCACTATGACAGACTCCTGTCAGAGCTGAGGATGGAAGATAACAGTCCTTCTTCAGCTTCCTGCAGATGCCTCCCGAGATGTTCGATCAGCTGCTACAATGAGTTGGCCCTAGATGTTACAAGCAGGATACCCACTATCGCAAGTCCCTGGGGCCAGGCATGAAGCTGGCCATTACCATCAGGTACCTGGCTTCTGGCAACAAGTATCCCACCCTTCATTATGCGTTCAGAGTGGCCTGTAACACCATGTGCATGATAATTCCAGAAGTGTGCCAGGCCATCATCGATGAGTACAAAGATGAGGTGATATCCTGCCCAACAACCCCAGAAGAATGGCATGTGATTGCTGAGGAGTTCAACAGGAAATGGGGTGTGTCACATGCTTGTGGTGCCCTGGATGGGAAGCGCATTGCCATCAGATGTCCACCTAACTCTAGGTCCTTATACCACAGCTATAAAGGGTTCTTCTCAGTGGTGCTAATGACCTTGGTAGATGCTGATTACAAGTTCCTGTGGTTCGACATTGATGGTTATGGCTGCATGTCTGATTCCCAAGTATTCAACGATTGTGAACTGAAGAAATGTCTAGAAGATGCCAGCATTGGATTCCCAGACCCAGATCTCTTGCCCAACGATGACCGTAATATCCCCTCCTTCATCCTGGGAGATGATGCCTTTGGTCTGAGACCTTACCTCATGAAACCCTACTCCCAGCATGGCTTGACGAAGGAACAGACCATCACTAACTACAGAATTTCCATAGGTAGAAGAGTGGTGGAGATTGCATTTAGGATTATGGCTCAATGGTAGCAAGTTCTGCTGATAACCATGCAGCCTGGAGCTGAATTGTGAGGGTGGCAGTCTCAGCTTATGTCTGTCTTCATAACCTGATGAGGCTACAGTTCCCAGCGGTCCAGAACCAACAGCTCGACCGGGAGGATGAACAGCACAGCCTGATACCAGGCCTCTGGAGGGAAACTACCAACATGCACGACCTCAACAGAGCAACAGGGCCAAACAGGGACGCCATCATTGTCAAGAGACCGAGAGAGTACCTCAAGTTGTATTTTAACAGCCCAGCAGGCTCTGTACCATGGCAGGAACGTCTTCTGTGATTTTAATGTGCTCAGATTGTACTTTGACATTATATGTGCTATTATTGTTATATTTATGTTTAAATTGTTCTGTGATGTAATGATGTGAGATTATTAATAAGAGAGAAGCATTTATGGAATCATTTTTCCAATAGCAATTTTATTTTTTTAAATATTACCAAAATAAAGTGGACACAAAATCAAATTCCAAAAATAAATATCCTGATACTGAAAATAAAATTACAACTTTGAAAAAGAAAAATTACAAGTTTGAAATTTATGTCTTTGTAGCAAATTTCTACAAGATAAAATGCCAAACTTTAATCATTGTTTTATACAGTTTATAATACAGAAAATTTTATGCTTTGTTGCAATAAGATTCGCATGTCAAAAAAAACAAAAAAAACAAAACAAAGTTCAATCTTTGAAATGCAATTCTAGCCAGATAAGTGTAGGAGTTCTAACTTGTGTGTAATCATCTTCAAAGTTTCAACTTCGAAATAAATTAATGGAAAGAAAAGTGTAAGAGTTGTAACTTGTGTTAAATTCATTTTTAAAATTGCTGTCATTTTCAAGGAACCAGTTTCAATTATTATTACATATTAAAGTAGAGTTGTGTTATTTATCTCATACTTAATTTTGCAAGTTCTTAAATTTACTTCAGTAATTTTTTCTTTAAGGTTTTATTTTATGCCATATTTAGTAAAAAAAAAAATCACAAGTGTTTCATAAAATATATCATTTATTTTCATGCGCAAACTATCAAGTTTAACAATTAATGCTTTCACAAACAAAACTTCAATCATGCTCACAAACATTCTTCTAATGTAATGTCATCTTTAATAGCAATACAAATATTTCAAACATCACTCTTAATACCACAATCGTTAATAATATGAAAACATCCATAAGTTTACCCAAAATGTAACATGCAATACAAAGTCTAAAAAGAAACAGTTCAGTAGCACTTCAAAGTCACTGATCCTGATCTTGATCCTGATCCTGGTCCTGATTAGAGGGAAAATTAGAGTCCACATAGTTGCTAAGGTGGAAGGAGGAGGTGCTGCTCTCAGTGAGATCTGCCTTATTGATGGGGGATGGTGTGGTAGTCGGCGAAGCAGAGGTGCTGGTCATCCCATGCCAGTCCCTCATCGAGGAGCTGATCGATGGTGCTGATGATGGGCGGACAGGCTGTAGCGTTGCAAGGGTGGACTATGATGGCTGAGGCTGGTGATGCTGCTGCTGCTGTGGCAGTTGGTACTGGGGGAGGTTGGGGGACGGCAGTGCCATCCATGCTGGCTCCTGGGAATGCCACACTGAGACCTGCAACATAGGCAGTTGTTGCGGCTACTGCAATGGATTGGGCTGCCACATCATCAAGCAGGGCTGTGATGGCTGGCCAGGATGCTTGAATGATGTAATTGGCTACTGAAGGGTTGGTGCTCGCTGTTGCTGCTGCTGCTGCTCTGCTTGGGGTTGGTAGCTGTCATTCTCTGCCAAGTACTTCAGGATGATGGTGTTAAGCTCCATCTGACAGCATCTCCACATTGGCTACTCCAAGTCATGGGCCACAGACTTGGCTCAGTCAAAGAAAGGGTCCCTCTCTTTGTGCTGGCTAGGGGGCCAAAGAGCTACCAGTACTTGCTTGAGCAGCTGCATCATTTGTTAAGACCTGGTCTCGAATCCAGCTATCATATCTTCAGTGTCCTTCTTGGTACAGCTGCTCTTTTGTGTTGTGGAGGAGGGGGCCATGCTGGTGGGGGTGCTGGCGATGGACTGGTCTTCTTCATCTGCAGCCTCCACACAGGGTGCTAGCTTCTCCTTCATTTGTCGGCAAATAAAAGAAAAGTTAAGTTATACAGTAAAAAAGCAGTACAAGAAAAATTTACTTTGATTGGAACTGGTACAAAGTTCACAGTGATGCTACTTTATATTCCACCAACTTATTACTGTAAAAAAATGCACAATAAATTTGGATTACTTATACTAACAAGTGACCTCCTGGTCTGCACCTGCATGTGGGGCTGCAGCAAGTCGAAATTCGTGACAATCCACAGATCATGCTCGGTGAGCTCGGGGTCCCCGTCGCCGGACTTCTTCCTCAGCCTCCTGTATCTGGTGTGCAGACTGGTGTACCAGGTCTTGAGGACTAGCACTGACCTTTTCAAAGCTGCAGCGTTGTCTGCCCATAGCCTCTCCTTCATGGCTGTGTCTTTATAGTTGAGCATCTTCTTGCTGTAGATCACTGGGTTGGCTTTGAGCCACTTGAGCATACTCCCTTCTTCATCAGCTGTGAGTTCAGCAATTGCCTTGGCCTTCTTGGTCTTGTCTGTGGCCACACTAGCTACACTGTCAGTGTCTGTGTCAGCACCAGTTCTCCCCACATCAGTAGCAGCAGCAAGCATCACAAGGTCCCCGGAGGGTTCAGGTAGAGTATCAGCATCAGTGTCTGAATCCTGTTGGGTAGCAGACAGCATGCACCTCAACCTCAACTGCAACAGGGGCTGGAGGCTCTGAGGGTTGACTCGTATGCTTGCCATGGCCCTTGCCTTTCTTCTTTCCATCTTTTTTTGCAGATTCTTTAGTATTCTTTGGAGGCATAATGACACTGTGCAACTCATGGAACTTGGACCATGAATGAAAACAGGCTGATCCCTCTCCTGATCAGCTGGGATTTTTATAGCGGCTCGGAAGTGAGCTCGGGTTGAGTGGTGTCGAGATGCACATGAGAAGCGGTGTGATCGGTCGAGCTGTGCGCGAGTTAGAAGCGAGATGCAAACACATCGGAGGGGCTGTGCGCGAGCTATTATATGACCGCACGTGGACTGCACAAGGCAGGGGCGAGTTAGAGTCAGCCTGGTCGAGATAGCGTTGCCCCAACGCGCGGGCTACAGTCTACATGGAAGCGAGATGGTCGAGCTGAATGCAAGTTGAGAGCGAGTTGTGTGCAAGATGGGAGAGAAGAAATACCATTTTCGTCCCGACCAAGCCACGACCATGAAATTTTCATGGTCGGGCTGATGTCATGATGGTCATGGTCTGGTGTGATAGGGGCGTAAGGGATAGGGGTATACATATATACATACATGCATACATACATAAGCACAGAAATACACAAATGACGAGTACTTGAATCAACCGCATGCCAACATCGTGCTAGAATATCCTGAAACATGACACAGAAAGGCAGGATAAAGCAGTACATCCATCTGTCCATACATACATTCACCCATGGATACATACATACATACGTACATACATACATACATACAAACACAAATACACGATATAAGAGTACTTGCCAGCTGTATCCATAAGTCGTGAGGGAACAGTTGCAAATATGACACAGAGGGGCAGCACTGAGGACTGGTTAGTTACCTGTAGTGGGACAGCCTGTGAACCAGAAAAGTGTCTTTTAAGTAATTTACCTGTAATAATCAATTCGTTCTCTTAAGAAGACTGGAGGACTGTGTGCGGTTATCAAAGGTGTCTTTTTTTAATGCACACTCATACTGTATATACTAAATTCAAAGGCATCATCGTACATCATATGACAAAAATACACAAAATCAACTATCTATACTGTTACTCTTCAATAGGTTTATATTTCTATTCATGGAACTGTGCGACCTGATGTAGATACCATTTTTGGCGGTACATCCATCAAATAAATTGTTGGGATGATAAGCCGTTGACAGCAAAGATTCTGGATTGCAGACAGTTTGTAGTCATGGTAATGTAACTAGAGAACGATCCAGTACATTAAAGAAGTGAAGAATTACAAGGTAGTTTGCTTAATAACACTCTCGCGATAAGAAAACAAGGTGGGAGACGAAACACACCATGGCATTTTTTCTCATTTACGTACCATTCTCAGAAAGACCGAAGTTGCTCTCTCTCTCTCTCTCTCTCTCTCTCTCTCTATCTCTGGTAAGCTTCAAGTCTCCCAGTACCTGTTCCTCACTCCCTTCCCTCTTCTCGTCCCCCTCCCTCACTGTTCCTCCCACATCTCCCTCTACATGGTCCGGTTCCCCCTCCCCACTCTTCTACTCTTTCACACTACTCCATTTTCTGCTCTCCTCCTCCGGTTCCTCCTTCCCCTCCTCTTGTTTCCATTCTTCTTCCTTTATGTCTCCTCCTTGCTCCCACTTCATTTTCTTCTCTTTTATTTCCCTCCTGCTCTTCCTTCCCTTCTGCTTCCCATCATCATCATCATCATCATCATCATATTCTTCCTCCTCCTTCTCATCATCATCTTCTTCTTCTTCTTCATTATCGTCATCATCATCGTCATCGTCATCGTCATCGTTTTCATCATCCTTATCATCATCCTTATCATCATCGTTGTTATCATCATCGTCATCATCATCATCATCATCATCATTATCGTCATCGTTATCATCATGGTTATCATCATCGTTATCACCATCGTTGTCATCATCATCGTCATCGTTATCATCATCGTTATCATCATCGTTGTTATCATCATCGTCACCATCGTCACCATCATCACCATCATCATCATCATCATCCACACATTTCTCCTCCAAATCATCATCGTCATCATAATCCTCATCATCATCATCATCATCCTTATCGCCATCATTTCTGTATGAAATGGATTAGCGTCATCTCTCTCTCTCTCTCTCTCTCTCTCTCTCTCTCTCTCTCTCTCTCTCTCTCTCTCTCTCTCTCTCTCTCTCTCACACACACACACACACGTAGATGCGTCTTGTGGAAGATTAGTCTCTTTTAGCGAAGTTCATACCATCAAACTGTATCTCTCCCAGCCTGAAATCGAACTCACGGTCTTTCGGACAATAACCAGCATCTCTTATCACTTAACACCTCTTTTGTGCTGACATAAAAAATTAAATGTAGAAAGGCACACAGACACGGTAAAAAAAAAAAAAAGAAAGAAAGAAAGAAACGATAGGCAAGAGAAGACAAAGAGACATACTGATGATAAACACAGAGAGAGATAGATAGATAGATAGATAGAGAGAGAGAGAGAGAGAGAGAGAGAGAGAGAGAGAGAGAGAGAGAGAGAGAGAGAGGCGTTACGTGAGGTTAGGACAGCATCACATACCGTATTTATTTAAGCTTAAGTGCCCGGGGAGGAAAATGCTGATTATGTTTACCGTGACAACATTACCGGAGGCGTGTGTGTGTGTGTGTGTGTGTGTGTGTGTGTGTGTGTGTGTGTGAGAGAGAGAGAGAGAGAGAGAGAGAGAGAGAGAGAGAGAGAGAGAGAGAGAGAGAATCAAAGGGAACAGTGATCAATGCTTACTTATTCACACTAATTGCTTCTGTTATTTTGTTTTAAACAAGAGAGGAAGAAAAGTATATATATATATATATATATATATATAAAGGGGAAGACAGCAGAAGGATGGAGATACAGATCGATAAATAACAGAGAGAGAGAGAGAGAGAGAGAGAGAGAGAGAGAGAGAGGGAGAGAGAGAGAGAGAGGTGTTGCGTGTGTAAGACGAAAGGAAACAGTGATCAATACCTATTTACTCACACTAATTGCGTCTCTGTTGTTTAATTTCCGACAAAACAGAGGAAGAGGAGAGCAGGGAAGTAGAAGGAGGAACGGAAGGAAGATGGGAAACTGACTATAGAGGAAGAGGCAAAATATAATAACTTCAAGGAAGAGGAATGAAATATACCGAGGAAATAAAAGGCCAGGCGAGGGAAAGGAGAGAGAGAGAGAGAGAGAGAGAGAGAGAGAGAGAGGTGACTGAGTACAGAATATAGGGAAAGATGAGCGAGAGCGAGGAAGACAGATATGAAAAGAGAAGGAAAGGTGTTATTAAAATGAGAAGGAGATTGGGAAAGAAAAAGAAACCGGTGATTAACATATTTTACAGGAAAAGGATATAAAGGGAGGGGAAGTGAATGACGAGAAAATGACCAGTTTAGTGACTCAAGGGAGAGAAGAAAGAGGAAGTGGCGGGTGGACAAAGAGAGAAGGAAAAGGAATGGAGAAGAAGAATGAACTAAGCGGTTAATAAGGAAGTTTAGGACGGAGTAAAGATATAAATATGAACAAGGTAAGAAGGAAAAAAGATGGAAAATGAATGAGTCACAGATAAGAAAAGAGGTCATGAAAGAGAGGTGAGATCCATGAGAGAAATAAAGAGAAGGGAAAGAAAAAAAGAGAAATCGGTTTATAATGAGAGAAGAAAATGATAAAGAAATGCAGAGAGAGGAACCCAGACTTGAATGGGGAAAGAAGAAACGATAAATAGGAAGAAAATGGAGAGAGGACTAGGAAAGAAAGAAACACGATGACAAAGACAGAAATAGGTGAAAGTGTAAGGGGAGCGGAGGAGAGGGAAAAGGGAAAATAAAAAGCATGAGAAGAGGAAGAGAAAGAGAAGTAAGAGGAAGAAAGTATTAAACAGCAATAAATGAAGAATATGAAGTAGAGGGAAAAGGACGGAGAAAGAAAAGTAAGAGGAAAGGAATGGAAGAAGTAAATGAGAGTATGAGTTAGGAAACAAAAAGACGCAATAACAAGAGTGAGAGGAAGAGAGATGAACAGTAAGATGAGAGTGGGAGAAAAAGAATGAAAGAAGGAAAGGAAGAGAGGAGTGAGACGCAGGAAATGGAAGAGTCGGAGTAAAGGAGAGAAACAGGAGGATGGAGGGGAAGGGAAAGGAAGGAGATGAAAGAGGGAGAGGAAGGAAGAGGAAGAGGTGGGTCTAATTACCAGAGTCAGAGCTTTATAGCACTAAGAAGATATTGTCCTTGTGATGACAGTATGACGGCAGGGAGGGGATGAGGGGAAGGGGAGAGAGGGGGAGGGAAGGAGGAAGGAGTGATGTAACATAGAGAAGGGGAGGGAATAACAGGGATGGATGGAAAGGAGTGGTTGAGTGAGGAAGCAAGAAGGGAGTAACACGGACTGGGGAAGGCGAAGGGGGCAGGGCGGGAGGCAGGAAGACAGGATAGATTGGGAGGGGAGGTAGGGAAAGCATGATGGGGAGTAAAGGGAGCAGGGCTGGGGGAGTGAGTGGAGCAAGGAGAAGGCTGACAAAAGGGAGATGATAAAGAAATGAGAGGAAACCAAGAAGAGGAAAAGGAGTGTAGGGAAACAGGGAACAGGAGGGAGGGGCCATAGGAAGGGGAGCTGTTAAGGCAGGCAGAAGAAGTTATGGAAGAGGGAAAGCGAATGAGAGGGGAAGACAGGAATGAAAGTAGAAGAAAAGTGGAAGGGAGCGAGAGAGAAAGACTGGAAGTGATGGGAAGAGAAACTGGGAGGGAGAAGGGGGGCAGGGAGGCAATGAAGACAGAGGAACGAGGGGGAATGAAATCAAGGAAAACGAGAGGAGGGTGGGAGAAGGGAAAAGGGGAGTGAGAAGGGGTAAAAGAAAAAGGGGAGGGGGGGTACAGGTTCTAAGAGAAGAGGATATAGTTGGAAAATGGTTGCCTTAATGTGGTAGTACACAACCCAATCAATAAGTTTGTTTTTTATGTGATAAACTGTGTACTTATACCAAATTCAACATTTCATTCATGCCTGTAACTACCAGTGGCTATCACGTTTTCGTTTGTACTGATTCTGTTTTCGTCTTTTTTATTCTCTCTCTCTCTCTCTCTCTCTCTCTCACACACACACACACACACACACACACACACACACACACACACACACACACACACACACACACACACACACACCATTACCAGTAAACATATACACACGCACACACAAACACAACTGAAACATATGACACCAGTCAGATGAAAATCCCCAAGCGAGGAACTTCCACTGAGATAGTTAGCATGCAAAAAAATTACGCTGATCTTTTATCTTGATTTGCTGTGTTAAGGTGAGAATATATCCAAAACATTTCAGTCGCCCAGGATAGATGCAGCAGATAGATAGACAGACACACAAACAGACTGATAAATAAACGTATATTTTACTGATCAAAACAATATACAGTTAGAGATTTACAGAAGTGCAAAGGCTGTTTGGTCCGACAATGCATTAAAGCTTTCCGAAATAACCTCTAAATTCATGCCTCTCTCTCTCTCTCTCTCTCTCTCTCTCTCTCAAAAAAAAAAAAAAAAAAAATACAGTAAACAAAAGTAGAGCCTCTGTAAGTTTTGGGTAATATAAAACAAAAGAATGCTGTGTAAATCTCTCTGCATTTGTCCACATGAGCACAGTCGGTCCTTCAGGGTCAGGCGGATACGCTACATGTCACTGCACTTTTTTTTTTTTTTTTATGTGTCCGACTCTGGGCATAAGCTTCACAGCCTGCTATCAAGGCCCAGCAGTCTTCCCACATACCATACACCTCTACATGTCACCACTTCGGCGCTAACACCCACCGTCCATATTGAATACATGCTAGGGCTCTCACATACAGGACTGGTGTATTGGTATTACCGGGGGTATTTTTACGACAAGTCGGCGGGTTTTCTGGTAGATCAGTAAAGCCTGATTTAATGAAATTCAAATCCTTAAACGGTTCCCTGCCCCAGTGGGGATTTGAACCTGCTTCCGTTAGGACTACAGGCCACCACCCTACCGATTGAGCCTTCAGGAAGCATCACCACACCTGAAAACGATTCAACCCCGTTGCTATATGCACACACACACACACACACACACACACACACACACACACACACACACACACACACACACACACACACAGAGAGAGAGAGAGAATGATATTAAGCATTAACTCATAAGCATCCTGTGAAGCTAGAGTAAATTTTTGCACAGGTAATTTTCTGCGATGAGTCCAGTTGGGATATATCACACTTAAGTTTTTCGCTAACAAAATCCATATAATCTACACTGTTCCTTCACCATTCTGACACATGTGCTCTAGCAGTGTATCTAACATGAACCCCTTCAGCCCCATGTCGTGGTTCTAAGTTTGTTCTCGCTATCCTCAGACGGTTTCACTCAGTTTATGAGAGACTTTTCTAATGGAGGGGTTAGGTACAGCCTTCAATAACCCCTTCACTGGTACAGGTCCCTCACAAGGCCATCAGAATCGTCTGGATGTGACAGGAATACAATGAAAAACACGTGATCAGACTGATAGGGTTAAAGTATTATGTCAATCACAAAAAACTAAGGAGCCATGAATCACAAGTTAACTCTCATATCACATCCCTCCATGAAAGTGAATGAAAAAAAAAATCTCTATTACGCACTAAATATTTGAGTGGAGGATGTTTAAGTGTGATGTACAAAGTAAATGACCGAAAAAGATGTGTAATGAAGTCACCAAAGCCATTTGTATAGAATCCATGCTATCAGTCGTAGCTCAATATGTAGCTACAAGAAGAGAGAGAGAGAGAGAGAGAGAGAGAGAGAGAGAGAGAGAGAGAGAGAGAGAGAGAGAGAGAGAGAGAGAGAGAGAGAGAGAGAGAGAGAGAATAATAAGGAAAAGAAAAGACTAACAACCGAAAGAAAAAAGAGAGTAATCAAAGATAACAGGAAAGAAAAAAAAGGAGAAATCAAAGATAAAGCGAATGAGAGAAGGGAGACATCACAGGAAAGAAAGCTAAACAATAATATATTCATATATTCTAGTAACTTTTAAATATTCCATAAGCAGCCAACTCGGGCCGTGTCTACCTGCAAAACTTCTTAAATAAAAATTCATGAAAACTTTTCCAAACATTTTTTTCTCTTCATTCGAAGCAAGTATAACAGGAAGCGGTGCCAAGGAACTGCAAACCCGCCCCAGGCAACCATTTTATTACTGACAACAGGATATCTAGTCAAAGATGTCACATATCAAATTTGGAGTAAATCGAGTGAAAATTGACAATTTTATGCCTATTTGAAAATTTAGGGCCAACTCATCTGATATTGACCCCCCTACCCCTAACTCGCGGGTGACCTTCCGGATGCAGTGAGGCATGTTGTAGGATGCAGATATGAAATATGCACTTTTAGGTTTTGGCTTCATGTCATTATGACGAATCTGAAACGAGTTAAGGCTAGAAAACGATTTTTTACCCTTATTTCTTTTTACACTTTCTAGGCCTACAGCCTGGGCCTTGGCCTAATTCGGCCCAAAATTTAATCAAGTGATCTGAAAATCATAGCCCATCATCACAGTAATTTTAGTCAAAATCACTCGAGTAGTTTTAGCGAAAAGTTGTTAACAGACAGACAGACAGATAAATAAACAGACAAACAGAGAGAAAACAAAACCCGTCCCCGAGCCCCTCCGGGTCGGGGACGGGTAATGATTTCACAGGCTAGATTTCATGATGATTATTATTTTTCGTTTTAAAATTCTATCTCTCTGTCTATTGCCAGATATCTTAATCCCGTGAGGGATGACCACAAACAAATCGCCTTCATGTCGCCCTGTCCCCACCATTTCACTGCCCTCCTCCTAGCTCACACCCCTCTCTCTCATATACTTCTCTACTCCATCCCTCCATCTCATCCTCGGCCTCCCCCACCCACTCCCCCCCCTCCACTTCACTTACATACTCTCCTTGTTAGTCACTTGCTCTCCATCCTCTCCACAGGGCCAAACCACCGCAATGTATTTCCCCAACGCTTTCTATCATATCCACATACACACCATAATGCTCCTTCACTGTCTCATCTGTTAGTCTGTCTCTCACTGTAACACCACATGCTCTACTCAAATATCACATTTCCACTACGCTCACTCTTGAGTTGTGTTCTTCTAACAAGGTCCAAACTTCACATCCATTAGTTAGAGTTGGTGTCACATGCAATACTGCCATACAGCACCTTTTTTTTTTTTTCCATGCCAAATTCCCTATCACTGCTTTCAAACAACTAGCAACCTTTCTTCCTTGTTGTACCCTTTCAAGCATTTAATCCTCGAACCGTCCATCCTTACTCTCGACACTACCCAGGTACTTAAGTGCACTCACATTTTCCTTTCTCTTCTCATCTAATCTCACTGCACACTCAGTGACCTCATTTTTCTCGAAGACCATAACTTTGGTCTTCCCTACATCACCTACAGATTCTGTTTCGTACACTTTCTTCCAAACTCATTCACCAAACCGTGCAGTTCCCTTTCCTCTTCACTTAATAATACCGTATCATATACAAAAAACAATTCAGGAAGTTTCCAAATGCTGCCTTCTCGAATTACGGCCACTGCAACATTCACTGCCCTACCTTGCAATTCTTTTACAAACCCATCCATATACAGATTGAGCAAACACGGAGACATGACACATTCATTTTTCAATCCAACAGTCAGATAGAAAAATTCACTCAGTTCACTATCCACACGCACTGGAGACACAACACCCTCATACATGCCATTTATGGCATTCAGGAACTTCACATTTACTCCATAATTTATATTCTTAATATTTTAGACAGTCCTTGCCTATCCACTGTCATATACTTTCTCGAAATACATTAAGGCAGCATACAGTTTCTTTCCCTTCTCTAGAAACTTTTCCACTAAAGAGCTCATCCGTAATAGATTGTATTTTATCATTTACTTTGGTTTGCTTCGGATGTAGCTGTAAAATAGCTTTGGTTGATCAATACTTTTATTTATGATGTCTTCCTCAAACTGTTTCGGTGTAGACTTTGCTGAATTCCACAGGTAGCCGCCAAGACTATGCTGATGTGCCCGTGATCAGGAGCAGGTAGCGTGTCAGGTGAATCAGAAAACAGGTGCAGATGTGTTTCTCCCTCTTTATTATGCCACAGAAATATAAAGTTGTGACAAGAGAAATAACGGAGCTCAGTGTTTACTTCTGGCGGGAGCTAGAAGCTATCTGACTGCCCCTTGCTGCCTAGCGTGGGAATCGGCATAGTTCAGCAGATTAAGAGATGCCATTATCTCTCAGACATATGGAGATATGTACACGAGTAGGTGTGAGTTACAACTTTACAGTGCACTTCATGCATCTTAATAAGGCACCATTAATAGTATATGTAATATTAACATATATATATTTCCCCAAGACTGAGATATATACAGAAGTTATACCATGCCCTCACCCCTCCTTTACCCTCCCTGTTTATGTCTAAAGGTACTGGCCTCAGCAATGTCTGGGCAGCCTCTCTCTCCCAAACTGCACTCAATAGTGAGGAGGCATTTTGTTATTTTATCTCAACATTACCATACATATCCATTAAATATGAATAAACACATCCACGTATAACATGCATACTAATGTGAGAACATAACTCATTGTGGGAGTGATGCCTAGAACCAGAACATCGCTCGGCCACACCTTTTCGAAGTCTCCGTCGACATTGCAGTTCTAACTACCGTGTAACCTACCCGATGAGTAGGATTAGGCAGATCCACTTGTAATCTCCAGGAACGGACCTGTGGTTTTAGTGGGTTTCCCCCTTTAATGCCTTTCAGATAATAACCCCAAACACAAACACAGGACAAGACCACAAGAAATAGAAGACCAACGCCAGGTACAAAATAGTAAAGAGAAAGATATGAAGGAAGATAGGACAGTACTAATTGGTAAGTAGCAAACTCAGATCCGTTTGACATATGAGACAGCCTTGTTACATTCAACCAAGAAATATTGAATTGAAGGTAGAGACGGTCGTAACTGGGACGAGAAATTCACCGACAAAGCTAGATGTTGCTTGTTAGGCAGAATTACCATCTTTTTACTGTGCATTTCACAAAAAATGGGTGCAACATAATGTCCGATCACCTTAAGGAACTAGTGTTATGATCCACATGTCAGTATTACGTCCTCTGTCTCAGGGAAGAAGAAGTACTGTTTCGCATGTACATGAGCATGGAAAACTGACTTCAGTTGGATGGGTTGGAAAGTGCATCGTTGTAGTGCAGAGGAAGTGTTCGTGTCCAACAAGACCATCTCATACTCCCCTACCTCTGATTGTATAAAGACAAAATGTAAAGCAGGACATACATGGAGATCGAGAAAAGAAGCCTTACACTTCTCAAACTCATCCACAGTCGTTTCTGCTACATACCTTTTGTCATCAGACACAACTAACACTTCTGGACCCTTCTTCAAAATGACAAGTGTGTTGTTAATAGTAGCAAAAGGGAAAGGAATGGACCGCCATGCATTGTATGTTATAGCATTCCTTATAGGTACCAATATCAGGATGCCATCATGGGTCAACTGGGCCTCCAATTGTGGATAATAATACTCCAGCTGATTTATACCAAAAAGTAGCGTAAGTCAATGCTTCACCATAGCTACGTCAAGAGCACTGCATAAAACATGAGTAGGAAGCAATAGAGCATTAACCCTATCCAAACTTGCATCGACTGAGCCATCCACCCATATTGGCTGCATGTGACTCCAGAGCGGTGACTGACTCATCAAGAGCATATACTGTAAATACACGTACTCGCGATTAACACCAAGTTAGTTAGGGTTGGTAGGTTAGTTTGGATATTGTTCACAGTTCCTACGAGATGGCTGGTAGTCACAATTATCTTGTTAGTCTTGTTGGTGAACTCATCTAGTTGTTCATACGTGCATATGATTAGCCTGTTATTTGTCTTAGCTACCAATGCCAAATCATGCATCTCCTGCCCAATTGCACTACGTCCTTGTCTAGTGCCGTGCCAAAGAGCTTTTGAGACAGGATACCTAGAAAGTCCACAAGCCCACTCTTAGTACGTGCATGGACATGTTGGGAAAGATCAGAATCTGCATTAGGTAAAGCAACATGCAATTTTGTAAGCCTGCCTACGAGCCTATCTATATGTTCAGTTTGAAGCCTGACAAATCCATGTGAGGCTTGTACAAAAGCTTCACTGTTAAAGTCAATCAGCTGCTGTTTTAGGTCAGATAATTTTCCTATCTCCATCAGCTGCTGTTTCAAGTTGTGTGACTTCCTCATCTCCAACACATGGTGTTTCAGGTTAAGTAATCCTTCAAAAGCACCTCTAACAGTGTCTGGAGCTTGGAGATAGTCATCCATATGGTAGTGCACACAGACAGTGTCTTCTACCACCACGACTTCTCCTAGTGGGCTCGTCAGTGGTCCTGGCATTAGTGCAGTCGTGTTTGTGTCCGTTGTCATTCTATAGGTCCACCCCAAGCAACAGGAGAGGAGTACAAGCCATAGCCACATTATCTGAAGAGATGATACTCCCTTTCATCGCCCTTGCTGTGGGATCGTAGCTTGCTGCAATACTTTTGGATGTGGACAGGTACAGATGACGACATAGATTGCAATGTAGACAGAGGGGACAACACATCAGACGACTGGTTAGTTAGGCTTAGCTCTTGACTTACTGGCTTGATCCTGTCAGCATGTACTGCCTCCTGAGTTCCACTCGCATCATTCCTTATTCTATAGGTACTTCGTATGTCCATGCACTCTTTCCATAATTGTACATGGCCCACAGAACTTTGTGCTGAGCTTAGAGGTTCTTTCAGGAGTCTGGACCATCACCTTCTGGCCTACCTCCAGCGTCTTTTCTTGACTACCTTTGTGTTGTTTCGCCATCATGGACCTTGTTATAATCCTCTGGATTATTACAAAGTCCAATTGGCAAGATTTCAATGCATACATAGTGAAGTATGGAAAAGATTAACGGCCTCAAGAGCAGAGATGATGACGAAACAACACTAAGGTAGTCAAGAAAAGACACTGGAGGTAGGCCAGAAGGTGATGGTCCAGACTCCTGAAAGAACCTCTAAGCTCAGCACAAAGTTCTGTGGGCCATGTACAATTATGGAAAGAGTGCATGGACATACCTATAGAATAAGGAATGATGCGAGTGGAACTCAGGAGGCAGTACATGCTGACAGGATCAAGCCAGTAAGTCAAGAGCTAAGCCTAACTAACCAGTCGTCTGATGTGTTGTCCCCTCTGTCTACATTGCAATCTATGTCGTCATCTGTACCTGTCCACATCCAAAAGTATCACAGCAAGCTACGATCCCACAGCAAGGGCGATGAAAGGGAGTATCTTCTCTTCAGATAATGTGGCTATGGCTTGTACTCCTCTCCTGTTGCTTGGGGTTGACCTATAGAATGACAACGGACACAGACACGACTGCACTAATGCCAGGACCACTGACGAGCCCACTAGGAGAAGTCGTGGTGGTAGAAGACACTGTCTGTGTGCACTACCATATGGATGACTATCTCCAAGCTCCAGACACTGTTAGAGGAGCTTTTGAAGGATTACTTAACCTGAAACACCAAGTGTTGGAGATGAGGAAGTCACACAACTTGAAACAGCAGCTGATGGAGATAGGAAAATTATCTGACCTAAAACAGCAGCTGATTGACTTTAACAGTGAAGCTTTTGTACAAGCCTCACATGGATTTGTCAGGCTTCAAACTGAACATATAGATAGGCTCGTAGGCAGGCTTACAAAATTGCATGTTGCTTTACCTAATGCAGATTCTGATCTTTCCCAACATGTCCATGCACGTACTAAGAGTGGGCTTGTGGACTTTCTTGGTATCCTGTCTCAAAAGCTCTTTGGTACGGCACTAGACAAGGACGTAGTGCAATTGGGCAGGAAATGCATGATTTGGCATTGGTAGCTAAGACAAATAACAGGCTAATCATATGCACGTATGAACAACTAGATGAGTTCACTAACAAGACTAACAAGATAATTGTGACTACCAGCCATCTCGTAGGAACTGTGAACAATATCCAAACTAACCTACCAACCCTAACTAACTTGGTGTTAATCGCGAGTACGTGTATTTACAGTATAAGCTCTCAGTCACCGCTCTGGAGTCACATGCAGCCAATATGGTGGATGGCTCAGTCGATGCAAGTTTGGATAGGGTTAATGCTCTATTGCTTCCTACTCATGTTTTAAGCAGTGCTCTTGACGTAGCTATGGTGAAGCATTGACTTACACTACTTTTTGGTATAAATCAGCTGGAGTATTATTGTCCACTATTGGAGGCCCAGTTGACCCATGATGGCATCCTGATATTGGTACCTATAAGGAATGCTATAACATACAATGCATGGCGGTCCATTCCTTTCCCTTTTGCTACTATTAACAACACACTTGTCATTTTGAAGAAGGGTCCAGAAGTGTTAGTTGCGTCTGATGACAAAAGGTATATAGCAAAAACGACTGTGGATGAGTATGAGAAGTGTAAGGCTTCCTTTCTCGATCTCCATGTATGTCCTGCTTTACATATTGTCTTTATACACTCAAAGGTAGGGGAGTGTGAGATGGCCTTGTTGGACACGAACATTTCCTCTGCACTACAACGATGCACTTTCCAACCCATCCAACTGAAGTCAGTTTTCTATGCTCATGTACATGCGAAATAGTACTTCTTCTTCTCTGAGACAGAGGACATAATACTGACGTGTGGATCATAACACTAGTTCCTTAAGTGGTCGGATACTATGTTGCACCCATTTTTTGTGAAGTGCACAATAAAAAGATGGTAATTCTGCCCAACAAGCACCATCTAGCCTGTCGGTGAATTTCTCGTCCCAGTTACGACCGTCTCTACCTTCATTCAATATTTCTTGGTTGAATGTGACAAGGCTGTCTCATATGTCAAACGGATCTGAGTTTGCTACTTACCAATTAGTACTGTCCTATCTTCCTTCATATCTTTCTCCTTACTATTTTGTACCTGGCGTTGGTCTTCTATTTCTTGTGGTCTTGTCCTGTGTTTATGTTTGGGGTTATTATCTGAAAGGCATTAAAGGGGGAAACCCACTAAAACCGCAGGTCCGTTCCTGGAGATTTCAAGTGGATCTGCCTGAGTAGTTTGCTCTGCTACACATTGGTTAGGTTACACGGTAGTTAGAACTACAATGTCGACGGAGACCTCGAAAAGGTGTGGCCGAGCGATGTTCTGGTTCTAGGAATCCCTCCCACAATGAGTTATGTTCTCACATTAGTATGCATGTTATAAATGGATATGTTTATTCATATTTAATGGATATGTATGGTAATGTTGAGATAAAATAACAAAATGCCTCCTCCCTATGGAGTGCAGTTTGGGAGAGAGAGGCTATCCAGACATTGCTGAGGCCAGTACCTTTTGACATAAACAGGGAGGGTAAAGGAGAGGTGAGGGCAGGGTATAACTTCTGTATATATCTCAGTCTTGGGGAAATATATGTATGTTAATATTACATATACTATTAATGGTGCCTTATTAAGATGTATGAAGTGCACTGTAAAGTTGTAACTCACACCTACTCGTGTACATATCTCCATATGTCTGAGAGATAATGGCATCTCTTAATCTGCTGAACTATGCCGATTCCTGCGCTAGGCAGCAAGGTGCAGTCAGATAGCTTCTAGCTCCCGCCAAAAGTAGACACTGAACTCCGTTATTTCTCTAGTCACAGCTGTATCTTTCTGTGGCATAATAAAGAGGGAGAAACACACCTGCACCTGTTTTCTGATTCACCTGACACGCTACCTGCTCCTGATCACGGGCACATCATCATGGTCTTGGCGGGTAACCGTGAATTCAGCAGAGTTTGTAACGAAACAGTTTGAGGAAGACATCATAAATAAAAGTAGTGATCAACCGAAGCTATTTTACAGCTGCATCCGAAGCAAACCAAAGTAAAAGATAAAATACAATCCATTACAGATGAGGGGATCATCTATACACAAGAGAAAGATATTTGTGAAGCACTAAATAAGAATTTCCAATCAGTTTTACAGAAGAAAGTAATTTTGAGAGGGATGATATGGAACATGCATGCCCTCAGATATTACCAGATATACAAATATCAGAAAAAGAAATACAGGGGGAGTTAAGTAACTTAGACAAAGGAAAAGCAAATGGTCCTGATGAAATTTCATGTTGGGTGCTATATGAATGTGCAAAGGAGTTAAGTAAACCATTATCTATAATATTCAAGGAATGCTTGGAACAAGGTTAACTATCTGATATTTGGAAGAAAGCAAACATTGTTCCTTTATTCAAGAAAGGGAGTAGACAAAATCCACTCGACTACCGATCAATATCACAAACCAGTGTTGTAAGCAAGGTATTAGAAAATCTGATAAGAAAAGTTTGGGTAAATCAGCTAGAAGAACACAATATGATAACAGAAAGACAGTTTGTATTCAGAAAGGTAAAATCATGTGTTTTTAATCTGTTGAGCTACAATGATAGAGTAACAGAAACATTACAGAAAAGAGAAAGATGGGTGGACAGTATCTATTTAGATTTCAAGAAAGCATTTGACAGAGCACAGCACCAAAGACTTTTATGGAAACTGTACCATCAAGGAGGAATTCGAAGCAAACTGTATTGTTGGATGCAAGATTTTCTCAAAAAAGTGGGAAATGAGAAAAGTACTAAGGGGAAATTACTCACCATGGATAGAAGTGACTAACGAAGTTCCACAGGGCTGCTGGCATCAATATGTTTTTAGTGCATATAAATGACATAGATAGCAACATTGGAAATGAAAGCTACCGTATCTAAATATGTTTGCTGATGATGCAAAAATATGGAGAATTACTATCACAGACTTTTGTAAAGAGCTACAAGAAGAATTAAAATTCATGAATGGAGCAATACATGGCAAATGGAATTCAATGTGGACAAGTACCAGGTAATCAAGTTTGGTAAAAGTGGAAAAATACCTGATTGGGATTATAAGTTAGGAAATAAAACCCTACACACATCAGAAAGAGAGAAGGACCTAGGTGTGATTATCAATGACAGACTGTCTCCGGCTGACCACATCAGTGAGAAGGTGTGGAACATGCATACACTGTTTGCAACTATGAGAATAGCATTCACATACATAAATGAAGACATACTAAGAAAGATAATAACATCTTTCATCAGACTAACCCTGGAGTATGCGTCAGTAGTCTGGAGTCCTCATCTTAAAAAACACATAGATAAGATTGAAAAAGTTCAAAGGGCCACTACAAGATGGGTACCAAGCTTAACCCGCCCCGTCCCGTCGACGTATGGGTACATTGCAACGATTTGCATTTGCCAGTCCCGGTGACGTACCAGTACGTCGTGCAATTGCAAGGTCCCTAATTTGCACAATTTTCAATTTTCGCACGTGATTTTTCGTATGTATACACGGGACACCTTCCTCTATTCTTCTACAAAATGCCAAGCAGGGACAATGCCTTACACTGCATAACCTCCCCCCTCCACCCCTCACGCCATTGTCTCGGCAATGGACCTGTTACCAGTGACCTGGCTAGTAAAGATATTCAGGGCCAGAGTGATTCCCCAATCGATGACAATGTGGAGGACAATGTTTACATAGCATTAGTAGAAGAAACAGCCAGAAATAATAATCAGGTAATGTGGCAAAAAAAGGTCAGGTATGGTGATTAGTTAGTGAGTGAAACAATGCTTATAATGCCTTTATTACTGCCTGAAAACCAATATACTCTCATACTACATATACATTCGTACCAAGTAAATGAATAAATACCGTTTATGAGTGGATAAAATAGTTACCCTCCCATAGAACTCGTTTTCTTTGGTGCAAGCATGTTAGAAAACCCAGTCAGGTAAGGAGGAACTCCTACCTGGATTGGGTATTTTAAACCTCAGGTGAACGATTTCTCTATGAATTTTCGATGTTTCTCACCAAAAGCGAAGGTTTTAGCCAAAAAATTTTTTTTCGAAAATACCTCGGGACTGGGGGATGTCGGAGGTGCGGAAAACCTCGGGACGTGACGGGTTAAGGGATCTAAGCTACGAAGAAAGACTAGAAAAACTGAATCTACCTACACTACAGGAGAGAAGGAAAAGAGGAAACATGATTATGCTATGTAAATGGATATCAGAGAAGGAAAAAAATAGGCGTTAATGATTACATAACCTATGGGGATGCATCAGCAAGAGGACACTGCAAAAAATTGCAAATAAAGAGAGGCAACAAAGACATAAGGAAATTTAGTTCCCCAAATAGGGCACCTGATCAATGGAATGCACCACCGAATGAAATAGTGTGCCAAAACAATTCATAAATTTAAGGATATGTACGATAAAAATGGTTTAAGACACGGGACAGTATGAGCTTGACTCATTCATGTAAAGATACAGTTTTGTAAGAATAATTAGGTAAGAACACACACACACACACACACACACACACACACACACACACACACACACACACACACACACACAGACGACAGTCAAAACACTCTCTCCTGGTAGGCGAGTGTGAGTGTAATAAATAAACAGTAAGTACAATCAGATACGACGTGGGATTGGGTCGTATGATATTGGTGGCAATGTCACACAACCCAGTATCGATTAGGAAGAAGAACATAAGAACATAAGAAGAGAGGATAACTACAGTAGGCCGGTTGGCCCATGCCAGACAGCTCCTAGAAGAGTGACTGAACTACTAGAATGAGATAAGGACAGCAAAGAAGAAGGCTCTCTCCCGCCCTCCAAACCCTCCAGCCGAAGCCAGCAGGAAAAAGTCAGAAAGAACACCACTCAGTATAGAAAAACTGGCGTGGACATTTTATAGGAAAGTGTGAAAGGAGAATAGAGACTATCACAGTGTAACCTGAAAGGGAATAATTTCGAATTAGTATTGGTTATAAGATTTTCTGTTTTCTATACCCACCCCTTATTTGTAATATGCTTATCTAGCCTATGCTTGAAACTCTCAGTGGAAGAGGCAGCAACTACCTTACTAGGTAGCTTATTCCATTCGTCTACTACCCTATTCCCAAACCAATTTCTACCTATTTCCTTATTGAAACGGAATTTTTCTAGTTTGAAACCATTACTTCTAGTTCTATCCTGTATGCTCACTTTAAGTACCTTGCTAATATCTCTCTTATTTATACCCTTCATCCTTTTAAACACCTCAGTTAAGTCTTCCCTTACTCTACGCCTCTCTAGCGAGTGCAGACATAGTCTTTTCAGTCTGTCTTCATATGACAGGTTCCGAACATCATGTATCATTTTCGTCATTCTTCTCTGTACATTTTCTAACGAGTTTATATCCATTCTATAGTAAGGACACCAAAATTGTACTGCATAGTCTAAGTGTGGCCTTACTAATGCTAGATAAAGTTGCAGTATTACTCTTGATGACCTGTTGCTCACGCTTCTCGAAAAAAATCCTAGGACCCTTTTTGCTTTATTTCTCGCATTAATACACTGTTGCCTTGGTTTCAGGTCGTTACTAACCATAACTCCTCCTAGATCTCTAAGCAACTGAAGACAGTGAGGTGTTCCACTCTACAGTCATGAACAGACTACAAGATAAGCTATGCCAACATTGTTATTGTTTTGTAGTGACTATTGTAATGTCTACGAAGTGCTAGGGGAAAACAGGCGCTGGAACTGTCAACAAGTGAGCTGAAATGATCTTGATGTTTAGTTTGCTTAAGAAGACTACTGATGAGTCATAGGAAAAGAGATGAAATTACTTTGTCATTAGAAGCACCACTGTCAGTAGCCATAAGGAAAGAGCACCAGTCGTCTCAAACAGCAGCTATTCAACGGTCAGACAGGAACCTTAATATAGAAGCGGGGTAGAAATACGCAACCCGAAAAAGGGTATTATATAGAAAAAATGTTCCAGACTCAGTGAAAATCGTTAGACATTTCAAGTGAAACAGTAGATCCCACTGAGTTCCCTAAGTGACAATGATCAGGATACTGAAGGGCATTAATGAAGATGGCCCTGAGGAACTCTTACTGTTGGTCAAAAACATTATAAAGAGGAAAATTGTTCATATGTTTTGTGATCAGTAGTTACTCAGAATGCAATCTTGAGAGAGCTGAGTGGTGTCTTTTTTGTTTTTTTGTTTTTTTGTTTTTTTTACATATTTAATCAAAGCAATCTATTATGAGAAAAAAAGGTACAAGTTCAAAGACACATATGAAAGACTTCGTCTAAGCCAGATAAAAGCATGCAAACACACTTCTTGAGCAACATGAAGACCCGATGTTATAGTAACGCCATTCACCATTACACCCCACCAGATGGCTTCAGTACCCGCTGCCTACACTGGGTTAGGTTTGGGTCTCACATTAACAAGTAAACGGAACAAATGTCGTTAAAAAGTGACAGCTGACAATATCCATTAAACTGACAACGTTGTCGATATTTAGGGTGGCGAAAATGGGAGTGAAAATGGTCGTGGAACAACTAATCTGACGAAAAATGAGAATCAATACATATACAAATCGAGAACAGTTATGAGTGTGAAAATGGTATGATAATTGATATATAGACTATACCGAAATCAGACGAGAGTTAACAAAACTAATAAAATGAAACAAGTGCATTGGCGGCAGAAGGCTAATCACCCGGCAAAATATGTTGTTGGCTAAGGTGCAAGCTACGTACAGTACAAACCAGATTTGAAGAAAATTCACTAAACTTTACGGAATTCAGTCACCGGGTTTCTTAAAAAGCAAATTCACATTAAATAATAATATTATGTCGGCTGGTATTTAGTCGCCTTTGATAAAAACCTCACCAAAAGTAAAAGGCTTCTGCACATCCACTTAGCTTTTATTTCCTGAAGATTTGGTGAAAAGTTGCCCAAAACTTTCCGAGATATTTTGGCAACAGATACATACACAGAGAGACACACGCTAACAAAAGCTATATTGCCTTGCCTTTCTAAAGGGGGCGATAATTATACTGAAGATAGTGGACTGTTAAGAGAATGGCACGGGGATATGAAAGGAAGCATCCCAGTCCCACCTGCCGCCAGTGCAGGGGAAAGGAAGGGAAGAGAGCGGATGGGATGGGCCATTGCCAGTTTGCCTATGCATATATATATATAACTTTCCACGCTTATGTATCTTCCATTTTTCTAATTATTTCTTCGCCATCACAGACCCGAGTAAATCACTCCCCTTTCTCATTTCGTCTCTCTCTCTCTCTCTCTCTCTCTTCTTGTATTTCAAGCCATATCACCTGTTCCTTATTCATGCGCATCCATATACACTGCTCTTGCTTGCCCTTCCTCCCTCTCTTTCCTTTCTTGTCGAATTCTTTCCTCTCCTTATTCGTTCAGTTTCTCATTTCCACTTGACACATTTTTCCACTCCTTCGATTTCCTTCCTGTTTTCTCACTTCCCACATTTGTTCCTTCTTCTTCTCTTTCTCTACTTCTATTCCTATCGTTCCCTCTTTTTAACTTATTTTTTCTCTGTTCCGTGCTCTCTTCAGTTAGCTTTATTTTTCTTCCATTGCATTCGATATCCTTTGCATCACTGTCACACTTTCTCTCTCTCTCTCTCTCAAAGCAATTTCCAGCCTTTAACTCCGACGGGATCAGTCAGATGTGTCTGCTTCTCTCTCTGTTTTCTCACATTTATTCTCGTTCACTTTCCTCCAATTTTTTAACTAATATTCATGCTTACTCTCTCACGCTCTCCTTCTCTCGACGTCCCTAGCAGGTGGGCTAGCAGTAAACTCCTCCATTGTTTTATTTATTTATTCGTATACTATCAGTTTATTTTATTTATTCATTTATTAATATATCCTTGCCTTATCTCTACCCACATGAACAGGAACCTATCACTTTTGTTTTTAATAACGTTTATGTGTTGATTTGGATTCACTGTACTCTATAGGAAGTTCCTTAGTTTCTATCAATAAATCTTCGACGACCGTGATTCGGAAACTTTGGTTCATGTTTTCCCACCAACGGAGGAAGCCTGGTCATCAAACCTCAACCCATTTAGCCTTTCGTACTTAATTTTGACATATTTGTGGAAACCTATGACAGTGATTACAGTGTACAGGAGTGCGGTGGCCTACTGTATTTTGGGGCATAACATCTCGAAGAGGATAATGAATTTAACTCTTAGTTATGATGAAAATCACCGGCGTTATCATTTCTTCCTCTTTGCCTTAACAGGTACATATGAAAAGTAACCATGACACGTGAAATGAGTTGGAAGATCCTCACAAAATTCATTTGACGCAGTTCCACCCAGCAGCTTGGCTGAAGCCAGTCATTGGCTTACAAGACTATGGACCGACTTACACGGTCGATTCAAGAGATACAAACGTATACAGTACCTTCAAGTCGTCCAGTGTATAGACACCTATCGTTCCATGCGCCGACACCAACACAGGTGTGGTGTGGGTGGTGGGTGGTCCTCACACATACTTGGTCACAGGTTTGGGTGTGGGCGGTGATGCCGGCCGGGGCAGCAGTGCAGGCTCAGATGGAGGAGGTGAAACGCCGTTGTGTATCTCCACAGTTATCAATGTTTTCATCAGTTTTGGTCGGGGTATCATGAGATGTTGAGGAGCTGAGGGAGGACAAGAAGTGGGAGGGATGGAGTTCCACCAGTATTACTGGGTGCGATTAGGGATATGTTGGTGTTGGTGTTTGTGTACCGCTGTCATCCTACAGATGGCGTTGACCTAGAGTGCTGGTGCTAGTGGTGGTGGTGGAGGTGGTGTGAGTGTGGTGGTGCTAATGATGGTGGTGTGATGATAACGTTAGTGCAGTCAGTGGTACAAGTTTGGATGGTGGTACAGTATGTGTGGTAATTTATGATGATGGTCTACAGTGGGTGGGTGTGGTGTGGTGTGGGTATTGTGCAGAGGTGTGTGTGTGTGTGTGTGTGTGTGTGTGTGTGTGTGTGTGTGTGTGTGTGTGTGGCTAATACCCAGTACCATTATCAGTTCCACACAGTTGCATTACTTATAACACAACCTCCATTATCACAGCTGCAGTGTCATCAGTTTCCAGGTAACTGCCACTAATACCAACACACTTGTCGCCCACAACGGCTCCACAGATGCCACATCCACCACACCAGCTGCTTCATCTTGTCATAAGTGCTCCATGTGCTCCATATCTACCACACTTACTGCTATCACCACCAGATGTACCTCCTTGATAACCACAGCCACCTCTAACACCACCACATTAGCCACTATTTTATTACAGCTGCCACTCTCTCTGCAATAAATACCAGCATTCCTACCACAACTCCTGTCATCCTTATCACAAATACTGCCCACCATCTCTACCACAACTATCGCCATCATTTCCACAGATTTGTTCCTTCCTGTCGCATCTGCCATCAGCCCTATCACAACCATCACCATCTCTACTACAAACAGCACCAATCCTCTCACAGCCGTCGACATTTCTTTCTGAGTTTCAATTAACACTATTCAACTACCGTTCTGTAGTTACAGCTACTAGAATTGCTACCAAAGGTGCCTCAATTGCCACCACAACTACCATCATCGCTACCACAACTTTCATAATTTAATGCAACATTTTATCATGATTATACCCGTTTCTGACTCGACAAAAATTATTACTTTCACTTTATCGTTATCACAACCAAAGCTATCACCACTACAACTGAACCTACCACCATGGTAACACAGTAACTACCTTTCTAATAATAAATACTACCATCCATTACTCCAATCAACACAGTCACTTTAAAACCCTACCTCTGGTACGGCAACTCCCACATTCCTTACCACAAATACAAATACCAACCCAAGCCACAGTATCTGCCTGCCACAGCTGGTACCGTCTCTCTCCACAAAGCCAAACCCTCAATTCCAGAACTACCACCATCCCTACTACGATATTCCTCAAGAACTTCCTTCCCCTATCATTCTGCCCTCTATGACGATGATTCGCCTTTCGAAGTTCCCTTCTCCCCCCTTTAGTGACATATCACTTTCCCTCCAAAAATGCTGAGAGAGAGAGAGAGAGAGAGAGAGAGAGAGAGAGAGAGAGAGAGATCCTCAGCATGCCACATATTTTCATGCTGATGCACAGATGCGGTGAACAAATGTGTCCTTTTATACCTGGCTATCTGTTTATTATCTATTGATCTATTTACCTATCGATATAGATAGATAGATCGATATCTACATATATTATCTATCTACCTCTTTATTTATCGCCTGTTTCTATACTTCTATATGGGGTGGTGGTTCTTAAACTTTCTCGTGCAGCGAACCCCTTTTATTAAAACTAATCATGTTGTGGATCCTTAATTATGAGTAGATTTCCCTCCTACCCTACCTCTTGAGTTTAAATGTGTTTGTAGGCTATAATATACTAAAATTGTAACTGAATTATTTATTAATGACTTAACTTGAACATAACTGTTCAAATTTTACTTCACATAACTCTCATAACATTATTCATTTTACATGTTTTATCTGATACTCAGATTAGCTTGCGGACCCCTTGGAGCGTTCTACGGACCCATTGGGGTCCGCGGACCACACTTCAAGAAACACTCATGTACAGGAGTAGACTGTAGCACCAGTAGAGCAGGGCAGTACTCCCAATATGGATGGAAAGTTGACGACAGGGAGAGCTGGAGCTCCCGTTACATCAGCCCTCGGACTAGTTCCTGACCATCTCCCTTTGCGGAACTTTTTAAGTGTTTCAGTAACACAAACAGTTGGCCAGCATGCTCTCCAGTACAAGTTTCTCTGTCAACACCAAACTACATGCACATTACACACGTCACTTCCTTTTCAAAATTTAAAAAATAATGACATTCAATAACCAAGCCTCGGAGTCCCCAGGGGGGGGACCATAAATGCCCCCACCATGCGTCCCTCTCCCGGTGACGACTCAGTGAGCTGCCCAGAACCACTGTCTGACTCACTTCTTCATTTTTGCAATATTCGCGGCCTTTCCTCTAACCTTCTCTCTATTGAGCACAACCTCCCCTCCTCTAAACCTCACCTTCTCTTCTTAACCGAAACTCAGCTGTCTGAGGCAACTGATCAAACCCTTTTCTGTTTTCTCCAACTTTTTCTACACTGATTTCAAAGCCAAAGGTGGCTGTTGTGTATAAGTATGCAACGACTTACCTTGCTCTTGTGTTCCTGAACTTTATTCTTCTGAATTCTCTACTCTCTGGCTTCGGTTTTCCTGTCTTTCTCTTACTGAATGTATCTGCATTGTTTATTTATCCCATAATTCTACTGACTATGAAAATTTCTTCGACTATCTTACTTCTACGATGGAACACATTCTATCCATTTCTCCTTTCTCTGAAATCTCCATTCTAGGAGATTTCAATGTTCACCACCACCTTTGGGTCTCCTCTCCTATCACTGATCCACCTGGTGAACAAGACTACATCTTTTCTATCCCTAATGACCTAGAGCAGCTTGTACAGCACCCTACCCGTATCCCTAACTGTCTTGGAGAAAGCTCCAACATACTTGACCTTTTCCTTACAACTAATCCTTCTGCTTACACTGTTAATCTTTTCCCTCCGTTAGGCTCCTCCGGTCATAACCTTGTTACCTTAACCTGTCCTATCACTCCGGTACGGCCTGTGGACCCTCCAAAGAGACATCGTCTGTGGCACTTTCGAGCTGCAGATTGGGAGGCCCTCAGACAGTACTTCTCTGATTTTCCTTGAAATGATTATTGCTTCCATGGCGGGGAGCCATCTGAGTGTGCCATGCACTTTACGGAGGTTATTCTCTTAGGCATGGAAGCATACATTCCTTTCTCATATCCATGCAAGAAAGCCTTGGTTTAACCCGAGACGTCCCGTCAACATATGGATACGTTGCAACATTTTGCATTTGCCAGTCCTGTCGACGTACTGGTACATTTTTCAATTGCAAGTTGCATAATTTCCATAATTTTCAAAATTCGCGCGAGATTTTTGGTACGTAGCGTTGCACAACCTTCCCCTACCTGCCACCTGTGGGGACACTCGGCGACCCTGCGCAACCGGCGCTCACCTGCAGCTCGTTCACTCACCTGTTAGCAACGGTCCCGCTCAGACATGGCGCATAGAGGTCTCTCGGAGGAGGAAATTCAAGCCGCCCTGGATGCCTTTACTGGCGATAGTGATTCACCACTCGATGACGAGGAGATGGACAAAGATTATGTCCAACCAAAGGATGTACAAAGCAGCAGCAGTGATGAGGAAGTCCCGTCCCCCAGCAAGCAGCGCTACGTGACTTATCGTGCTGCAGGAGAGGGTCAGGCTGCACAAAAACAACATGCAAGATCCTCTAGCCAGCCCCTACGTGACGTGGAGCCCGATTTCGAGGACGAGGACATAGCCGTGGGACGTGCTGCCACGTGGTACGGCCGTGAGGTTATTATTCATCGCGGCCCAGAGCGCACACCACATCGCCCTAACAGATATGGGCCTAGTGTTTTGTTTGGGGATGGCGGAAGTGACGTTCAGGGAGTGGGGAGTGAAAGGGAAAGTGTTGGGAGGAGTGTGGAAAGTGAGAGTGGCGGGAGTGAGTCACGTGGTGGTGTGAGGTGGCGGGGCTTATCACTTGGGGCAGTGAGGGTGGGTGGTAAGTCACGTGGTGTGGTGATGGAGCAGGGAGGTGAGGAGGAGCCACTCCCCAGCACGTCTTATGTTCCCCTATATTCCCGGGCTTCCTCCCCACAGCCCCCTGATGTTCCCCAAGGCCGTAAGGGAAAGGGGAAGGGTAAAGGCAGAGGGAAGAGGAGTGCGAGTCGGGAAGCCCTACGCACTCCTCCTCCCCAACCTCCCTCACCATCATCTCCTCCCCACCCTGATGAAGGCGAGGATGGGGATGATCGGGACGAGGATTTTGTGTCTTGGAATTGGGAGGATGGGAGTGATTTTACTCCCCTCATTCACCCATTCACTGAGCAGGGACGTGCTGGATGCATTGCTCCCGGTATTCACCCTAATTCAACCAGGCTAGAATTTTTCCACCTTTCCTTCAGTGAGGCTTTTGTGGAGGAAATAGTGGATCAAACAAACCGGTTCGCTAACAGCCAGCGGCGTGAGAGTGAAAGACAGGGCACAAGGAGCAGGCATTCTATCCTCTATGATTACCCAGTTTCCCTTGCAGAAATGTTTTTGTTTTTGGCCTTGGTACTTTTGATGGGTATTGTACAAAAGAACCGAATTCTTGCATACTGAACAAGGGGCCCTATTATGCTTACACCAATATTTGGCCAAGTAATGAGCCGTAATCGGTTTCAATAAATTCTGAGCCGCCTCCATTTCTATGATGCTGATGATCCTGCAAATGCTAATGACACAGATAAGATGAGGCGAATTAGACTGGTTTTTGATCACCTAAGGCAGACATTCCGTTCCTCATTTTATCCCTATAGAGACCTCGTCATAGACGAGAGTCTCGTGTTGTGGAGAGGCAATATTTCATTTCGGCAGTACATACCCAGCAAAAGGCACCGTTTTGGGTTCAAGATCTTTGTTATGTGTGACTGCAGGACTGGGTATGTGCAAGACATAGTCTTGTACACCGGTGCACAGACAGACATAATAGAAGATCGGAGTATTGGTCTGTCGGGAGCACTGGTAAAGACAATGATAGAAGACTATCTTCATCGTGGTCACATGCTTTACCTTGACAACTGGTACACTAGCCCTCTTCTCTTTCGATATCTACACAGGCACGACACGGGGATATGTGGGACCGTCAAGGTGAACCGGTGTCACATGGTCAAGATGGGGTGGAAACTTGCAAGGAATGAGGTTGTCTTCTTCCAGGCAAACAATATCCTTGCAACAGTGTGGAACCACAATAGAGAAGTCCGCCTCTTGTCCACGGTTCACCGCCCCTTGATGCACCGTACAGAGTCGGTAGATTATCGGAGCTAGAACAGGCGCCATGTATGGAAACCTGAGTGTGTGCTTGATTATAATATCAACATGCGCCTGGTGGACCAGTCAGATTCCATGATATCCACTGTCGAGTGTGCCAGGACCACGATGAAGTGGTACAAAAAACTATTCTTTCACCTGCTTGACATTACTGCCCTGAATTGCCACCACCTTCACGCCATGACAACAGGAGTTCAGGAAACCTTTGAAGGGTTTGTGAGGGAGCTGACACGAGAGATTGTTGCAAGACATGCGGTTGAAAGGCCCCAACACCGCACCCGCACGGCCCCAGGTGCCCACCCTCCCCTGAGATTATCCGCCCGCCATTTCCCCACTCCCATACCTCCCCAAGCAAACAGACCTACAGCGCAGGTGTCACGTGTGTAGCAATTCCCGCGTGAGACCCACCACTCAAAGAAAGGACACCCGCTATGAGTGAGTTCAGTGTGACGTGGGTCTGTGTATTCACCTATATTTCAGTGAGTTTCACACGCTCTTGCACTTCTGATAAGGTGTGAATGCGATAGGACACTGATACTCTGAAATAAATGCGACAAACAGACGCTCAGTGTAATTATAAGGCCCGTAGATCTGTAAATAGTAGTATGGAAGTGAAAACGGGTGTAATACAAGTGGAAAATTATTATGTAAGTGTATGAATATTATCTAAGTGGAAACATACCTTGCGAGGGTATTTTGATGCGATATTCAGACGCTCAGTGGAATAAATAAGGCCCGTAAATATGTAAATAGGAGTCTACAAGTGAAGACGGGTGTAATATAAGTGGAATATTAGTATGTAAGTGTATGAGTATTATGTTGGTCGAAACATTCATTGCAAGGGTATTTTCATGCGATATTATGACGCTCACCAGAATAAATAATGTCAGTAAATATGTATAGTGCAGAATAGGGTGTAAAAGGGTGTAATGTAAGTGGTAAAGTATATTGTGATTGAAAAAATAATGTAAAAGTGGAAACACGAGTGTTAGAGAGTTTGCTTGCTACGAGATTATGCGCTAGCATTTCGCTAAATGCCCTCGTAATGAATATAAATAATTGAAAACGTTTATAGTGGTGGAGGAAAGGTTCAGTGTAAAGTAGAAAATATTATGAAAGTGATAAAATAATGTTGTATGTTGAAATACGAGTCGTAGCGAGTGCGCTGAGTATGTATATGTGCACTATACTTATGCTACATGTCATCGTAATGAATGAAAACAGCTGAAGACATTTACATACAGTACAAAATGGTAAAATGGCATTGAAACAGTAGTATACAAGTAGAAAAAATGATATGTTGACTGAAACAAGAAACTTAGCACATAGCATTTTACCAATCAGACCAAACTCGCTATGCTTCCACGAAGGTACAATGCTTATTTTTCATATATATGTCATTGAAATTCATTATATTGTTATTCTTATTGTTTATTAGTTCAAATTCAATAGAGGTGTTGTTTGTTGTTTCTCCCAAAATTACCTACCATAGAAAACGTGAACGCCTCACACCTCTGTGATAGAACACGATACCTGGCACAGGGGACCTCACCTGTTCTGACCGGTTGCGGACCACGGTAAGCACTTTCTTTGTGATTTTCCTTTGTTTCTTAACATAACCGGAAATATTTTTTTCCAAAAGTGGTCGGGACTGGGGGGTGTCAGAGGTGCAAAAGTGGTCGGGACGTGACGGGTTAATCACGCATGTTCTAATGCTATCCTCAACAAGGAGAGGGCCTATAAAAGGTAGCAGAGCCAACCCACCTCTGAATCACATCTTTTTTATGTTTCTGCCCGAAATCGTGCTAAGTCTGTTCTTTGCTCTGCTAAAAATAATTTCATCCGAACTAAATGCTCTCAACTCTCCAACTCGAATTCTTCCCTCTCTTTCTGGCACCTTGCCAAAAACCTTTCTAACAACTTTACCTCATCATCCTTCCCTCCTCTTTTCTACTCTGATGGCTCTGTAGCTATTTCTTCTACTGATAAAGCAGATCTCTTCACACAGACTTTCTTCTCCAATTCTACATTTGATGATTCCGGTGCTGTTCCTCCATCACTTCACTCCTCTGACTTTCTCATGACTGACATTATAATTTCTTCATTGGATGTATTTTCTGCCATCACTGGCCTCAATACAAGGCATATGGGCCTGATGAAGTCTCTCCTGTTGTCCTCTAGAACTGCGTTTCTGTGCTTACACCCTGCCTAGGTAAACTCTTTCGCCTCTGTCTTTCAACTTGTACCTTTCCTTCTTGCTGGAAGTTTGCTGTCATTCAGCCATTCCCAAAGAAGGGTGACCATTCCCAACCCTGTAACTATCGTCCAATTGCTTTAATATCCTGTGTCTCTAAAGTTTTCTAGTCAATTCTTATTAGAAAAATTTTAAAGCATCTTTCCTATCACAACCTTTTTCCTGATCGTCAGTACGGGTTCTGTGAGGGACGCTCCACTGGTGATCTTCTAACCTACCTTTCAGACTCCTGGTCATCCTCCTCTCGGGACTTTCTCGAAAGCTCTGCCATTGCACTTGACATCTCAAAGGCTTTCGCTCGAGTCTGGCATAAATGTTTAATTTCCAAACTGCCTTCTTGCAGTTTCTATCCTTCTATCTGTGCCTTCATCTCTAGCTTCCTTTCTGGTCTTTCTATAGCTGCTGTTGTAGATGGACATCGTTCTTCTCCTAGATCTTTCAACAGTGGTGTTCCTCAGGGCTCCGTCCGATCGTCATCTCTCTTTTATTCATGAATGATCTTCTAAGCTGTACATTTAATCTTATCCGCTCGTACACTGATGATTTCACCCTTCACCTTTCCATTCGGTTCCTGCAATGTCCATCTCAGCAGTTACTTCAACAAACAAGGGATGAGGCTATGGTACACCTAATGTTTGACTTGGCTTGTATCTCTGACTGGGGTAACAATAATCTGGTTGTTTTTAATGCATCAAAGACTCAGTTTTTACACCTATCAACCAGACAAAATCTTCCACAGGAGTACCCACTAATGTTTAATAATATCCAACTCAATCCTGTATCATCCTTGAACATGCTTGGTGTTTCATTCACACGGGACTTATCTTGGAAAGATCATATTGCATCTCTTGTAAAATCTGCTTCAAAGAGATTAGGTGTGCTAAGCTGACTCTGTGCCTTCTTTACCGCTGCACAGTTATTGAATTTATACACGGGTTTTATTCGCCCCTGTTTAGAGTACAACTCTCATGTGTTGGGAGGCTCCCCACATACAGCTCTTCTCAATAGGGTGGAGTCAAAGGCTATTCGTCTCATCAACTCTCCTTCTCTTACTGGCTCCCTTCAACCTCTGTCTCTTCGCCGCACTGTTGCATCTTTATCTCTTTCCTATCTCTACTTCAATGGTCACTGCTCCTCTGAACTGTCTGCTTGCATCCCTCCACCTCTACGACGGGCGCCTAGCATCCGTCTAGTAGCAAACTTTCATCCCCTTCTGTTCAACTCTCTAATGCAAGAGTTAACCGTTACTCCCAGTCTTTCATTTATGCAACAGGTCAACTCTGGAACTGTCTCCCTCTGTCTGTATTTCCTACTTCCTATGATCTCCAGTCTTTCAAACGCAATGTGTCCAGGCATCTCGAAATGAATGGATCTTGAATTTGACTCTCCTTTGTATTGTTTTTGTTTTTCTCTTGGAATGAACGTTCATGCGTGCCCAGCCTTTGGTTCCTTCTTCCTCGCATAAGAAAAATAAAATAAATAAATAAATATATATATATATATATATATATATATATATATACATATATATATATATATATATATATATATATATATATATATTATGTTTATACATAAATATAATATGTGTGTGTGTGTGTGTGTGTGTGTGTGTGTGTGTGTGTGTGTGTGTGCTTGAGAGAGAGAGAGAGAGAGAGAGAGAGAGAGAGAGAGAGAGAGAGAGAGAGAGAGAGGGAATCTAATTTCGTCCTTGGAGACATATCCCTCCATCACCACTCTTGCCTTGAGTACGGAGCTGAAAAAAGTTTCTCTCAGAGACAAACAGGGAACGGGCAGATAACTCAGGAGAGAAGTAACTTTTTCATTCTTTCGTCATTTCAGAGACATTCATGGGACACCAAGGGTCGGACTTGCACACTTGCATCATCTCATTTCAGTCACCCATCCACCAGGCACCAAGACACAAATGTTTTCTGACTCATTTCTGAGTCAGCCATCCAATAGACTTTCAACCACCTCTTTAAGTAACACCAGTCCCCCAATAATGATTTGTTAGAAGTCAGAAGTAGGAGTCATGTCTCACCACTTAAAGAGTAGTTTTGTATTTCTTTTCACTAAACAGAAGGCACAACTTTAGTAAAGACCACTGCAGTACACATTCACAGCCCCACTCACTCGCAGATCCATGCATGTAAGAGGCAGACACTTACAGTCATCCATACCTACTCATCAACCCACCAACATTCCTTCTATCTGCAGTTCTCGTATATTTACTGTATATGGAGAAATATCAGTGTATAATTTACAAATAATTTTGAGTACTATGGTGAATGTAAATGCAAGATGAATGACTTTCGGACAGGAAATTCTCCAATACCTTCGTCCTTTCTTTCATATAGAAAATCCTTCCAATTGTCTATGAGGCCAAGTAAAGTATATGTCTGTCCAGTGTCAGTGAACCCTGAAAGAAACCTAAATATCAATGACTAATAGTGAGTCAGTTGACACAGGTGGCCTTCATTTAAAGAAAATACTTGAAACATTATCACTTCGTGCTGTGGAAACAAAAGAGAAATCTCTCCCAATCAGCATTTGGTTTATTCCCACCAAAATGTATGCGATTCATATTTCCACCCCTGTGAGATTCAGTGCACGCCGGCCGTTACTTAAACCCACCTTTCCCCTTTGGTCTGGTATCGTTTCTTGCGGTGTTTATGAAAGCTTTTGTGTACGGTATTAATGGTTTTGCTCTTATTTATGAGATAATATCGAGGGTGGGATTATTGGGGTGGTGTTTTGTCGGGAAGCGATGGCATGCTTGGAATTCTGAGCACAGGGATTCGAATGTATTGTTTGGTTCAGGGTTATTGCTCCATGTTTTACTGCCTGCCTCTTCCTTCCCTTTACCCTCGCTTGATTTTGTATTTTTCATAAACTGAATTCTAAGTCGTTTTCCCTTTAACTTTTGTACCCGGTATGTTAATGGGATTTCTAATTATACTCTCAATCCACTTTAGCATGATGGTGTTTTACTGTATTTACGTGTTTTTGGTACCATCCAACGATTTTATTCAGAATAAGAGAAACCCCATTGATTGAATAGGATAGAGAGGATTATCTAACCACATTAGTATAATGACATCTTTATATATATATATATATAACGTTTTTGGCGCTGCAGCCGGAAATCGACCCCCAGACCTATCGACAGAAGTCAGGCACCGTTACCACTACACCACGGGTAATAAAAATCAAGCCGCCTGGTTTCTATGGAGAACCAGATAAATCCGTTATGGGAAGATATTTTTCAATCCCAGCCCTAACCATGATACATTTTCAGACACATCTGGGTTTTTGCTTAGCCCCACGCAACTCGGCAAGTAACAGCAGTTTTAATAATGTCCCAACCAGTACACAATCTTCTTCCTGTACATGTTGAAGAAACACGCATTACACATGCGGACATATGTGGAGCGTCAAAAACTTTCCACATATGCATGCATGTGAAATGTGTTTCTTCAAAATATATAGGAAGACGCTTGTGTACTGGCTGGAACAGATCAAAACTGTTATGTCACTTGCCGAGTTGCGTGAGGCTAAGAAAAAATCCTACTGTGATGCGTCTGGAATGTGTATCATCATATAAGTTGGGACTGAAAAATATCCTCCCGTAACGGATTCACATGTTTTTTCATAAAATTCAAAGTTTTTTTTTCTTTTCTTTTTTTTACTCTGTGGTGTAGTGGTAACGGTGCCTGACTTCTGTCTACACGCCCCAGGTTCGATTCCTGGCTGGAACATGAAAAACTTTTCACATATATGTGCACGTGTAATGTGTGTTTCTTTAAAACACACACATACAAACACACACACACACACACACACATATATATATATATATATATATATATATGGAGTCTCTGTGGTACAGTGGTAGAGTGTGCGTATCGTACATGGGTGAACCAGGGTTCGCGTCCCGCCAGGGTAATAAACTTTGCGAGTGTTCACTCGGCCAGGTACTGCATTGGCGGACACAAGGGGTGCTGTGGTTGAACCAGTGTCGCTTACTATAAAGTATGCTTGCACCCAGTCACCTTGCGCGGGCCGATTACACTTGGTTCACAGACTACACACATCCAAAGCCACTCCAAACATACACTTACAACCACTTCTCACCCTACATACAATCTCTACCAGACAGCCTAAGCCACTTGGTAGAGATACATTGGCTGTATCGTCCCGACTTCGGTCGGGATAGGCCGGTCCTGCAGTGGATACTCAAACGGCTGATGATGATGATATATATATATATATAAATTTATATATATATATATATATATATATATAAATTTATATATATATATATATATATATAAATTATATATATATATATATATATATATATATATATATATATATATATATATATATATATATGTGTGTGTGTGTGTGTGTGTGTGTGTGTGTGTGTTACGGCCATTATGTGAAATCGACCGTGGTTAGAAATGAACTACAGTAACCCCATTCGTATCGAATCGTTTTCGTATTGTTTATAAATGCTCTAACATGCTTGCATGCTTCAATTTTGGTCTCTTAATGGCAACTTTCCATGCTGCTCGATTTCTGGCAGCCTCCCTGTTCAGTCCCACATCCCTGAGGTCACAGTCTGTGACCTCTTCCTAAGTCTTTTTCCGGTCTGACTCTTGCAACCCAACCCCCGACGTTCACATTTCTTACTTTCAGCATGCAGCTGTCATCCTCCATCCTCTCCGCATGCCCAAACTATCTCAATCTTACCCCCATTACAGCAACAATACACTGCAGTTCCATCATTCCTCTCGATTCTTCAGTCCTAAACCTAGCCCCCGCCCCCAGGCCTCGCATTCAGGGACGCATTACAAATCCTTCTAATCATTGTCATTCTTTTCGTTTGAACCTACTGATATCCTCTAGCTTTACTGCCCAGGTTTCATTATGATACACAAGTACACTCCTAACTCATATAGCACACCAAGATCATTTAGTAGGGAGGGAGAGCCCTCTCAACATAAGGAGCAACAGCTCTTTGAACTTCCTCAAACCACTCCTTACCCTACAGAGCCATCTCTAGCCCCTCCTCCAGCACTTAACACGTCTCTTTAATAACAAAACTTCCCCACTGAAGAGACTCATCAATAAGATTAATCCTTTCACGCCTGGCAATGTCATCATGCTATCTCTGACACACCACACACAAGAAATCAGCATTATCTTACAGTCTACCTACAATACCACTTCGTTTCTTATGCACCAACTTAATGTTCCATCTCATGATGTTGGCAACTTGTGGAAAAAGACTCGTAATGGTTAAATGAATAAAACTGATGCATAATAAACATTTGCTTTTACAGCCGCATGAACCAGTATTTCATTACTCGTGTGTATGTGTGTGTGTGTGTGTGTGTGTGTGTGTGTGTGTGTGTGTGTGTGTGTGTGTGTGTGTGTGTGTGTGTGTGTGTGTGTGTGTGTGTGTGTGTGTGTGTGTGTGTGTGTTTCACTAACCCGTTACCTACCCAGGGACATTCTGGTATTAAAGTACTTAAAAGCCTATGCTGCTGAGTCACATCTTGATAGGAAAGATTTCAGCAAAAATGACGCTATAAACCTAGAACAAAATCGGAGAGATAAGTGGATAGTCAGCAAAAATACAACATAGTGTAAAGTCAGTATAAATATAGCGCTTATAGCGTATAGTCAGAGAGTAAATGGATCAGTAATCACATACAATATCTTCGTAATGTCAGGATGATGCCAGTGCAAAATATAGTTTGCGTAAAATCATTGTTAACTCAGTGTATACAAGAAGCGGTGGCAAGACACGGCAAACCTGTCCCCGGCAGTCGTTTTAATGCTGACGTATAAACTCAACAGGATATCTAGTCAAAGATGTCACATATGAAATTTGGAGTAAATCGGGTGAAAACTGAAGATTTTATGGCCATCTGAAAATTTAGGCCCGGCCCACCTGACATTGACCCCTCTACCGCTAATTGGGGGGTGACCCCCCTGATGTAATGAGGCATGTTACAGGACGCAGATTTGAAATATGCACCTTTAGGTTTTGGTTTCATGTCAATATAACGAATCTGAAAGGAGCTATGGCGAGAAAAATGATTTTAGTTTTTCATTTTTGGGGGGACTACAGCCTGGGCATACAAACAGACAAACAAACAGACAAACCGACTGAAAACAACACCCATCCCTAAGTCCCTTCCCTTGGCGGGGACGGGTAACCAGTGGAAGCGGAATAAAGTCAGAATGAAGTCAGTCTAAAGAAAGTCAGGATATTCTCAGAGTAGAGTGTAATCATATATATATATATATATATATATATATATATATATATATATATGTATATATATATATATATATATATATATATATATATATATATATATATATATATATATATATATATATATATATATATATATATATATATATATATATATGGAAATCAATGTAAAGACAATAAAATCTGTGTAATTTCAGCATACAGTCAAAGTACAGTGAATACTGTCAATGTAAATACATTGCAAAGGCAGTGTATTCAGAGTAAATTCAGTGTAAGTTAATTTGTCAGTGTAAAGGCAGTATAAGATATGTGCAAAGTCAAAGAGTCAGGGAAAAAACAGTATGTATTTTATGGTAAATGTAGACGATATGATTTTAAAGTCATTATACAGTTAAAGTAAAATTCAGTTTAAGTTTAAATTCAGTGCAGTGTTACTGAAAAATCATAACAAAATCAACATAAAGTTAATGTTGTGAGTGAAAAGTCAGTGCAAAGCCAGCGTTAAATTAATAAAGAAGTACCGCGTGCGTGTGTCTATATCTCGCAAGGAGAAAGAAAATATAATAGGACGGAAAGAAGAGGGAGAAGGAAGGCTAAAGATTTAAAAAAAAAAAAAAAAAAAACGAGAATACAGAATTGACAAAACTGAAATTAAATAAGAAAGAGGAAGGAGGAAGAATGAGTAGAAACTGATAACAGAGTAAAAGGTAATAATGAGGAGAGAATGAAGCAGAAAAGATAAAAGAAAGGGGCCTAACGGGAAAGAGAAGAAGGCAGAAAAGACGAGTGAAGGAGTATGGAGGAAGAGAGTGGGTGAAAGAAAGAGAAAGATGGAGGCACGTTGAAGAAGAGTGAGAAAGAAAGAGAAAGATGGAGGCACGTTGAAGAAGAGTGAGAAAGTAAGAGAGCAGGAAGCCAGGAGAATAAGAGAGCGGACGAGAGAAGACAGGGATGTAGACAAGGAATGGAGAATGAAGGGGAAAGGAGAGGCGAAAAGACAAAAAGAGGTGGCAGAATAGAAGAGAGCAGGACAAGAGGAAAACAAGAACAGGCTATACTCGTTGGCCTACTGAAATCAGTTTTTCAAAGTTTTCCTCTCTGAAACTCATATATGTGAAAATTTTTATTATAATGCCTCCTTAAGGCCAGAATTTAAAAGTGTTAAATAATCAGCGATGCAGCAGCTGACATGTCAAATCTAATACAAATTCAAGCTGAGCATCTTTGTATTTCATAAGAGTCAATGAAATTCCTCCTTATAGCCAAAAGTGATAATCGCCTAATAGTCAGCTGATGCGTCAGCAAATACGACAGCTGACATGTTAAATCATTTCAAAATTTCAAGCTGAGCAGCTGTGTGTCATACGAAAATCGCGCACAATTCTGCGAGAGCATGTAATCGAACTTTTCTTCAGGGAGAAAAAAATGATATCCCCAGGTGTACAATTTATAAACCAGTCGGCTTCGCCGCGCGCGCACGCACACACACACACACACACACACACACACACACACACACACACACACACACACACACACACACACACACACACACACACACACACACAGAAAGAAAAGAATGAGGGAAGTAAAGTAGGAAGACGTGAGGGTAAGATCGGGACGTGAGGAGAGTGGGAGAGAAGGGTGGAGGTAATGAGGAAAATAAAAGTAAGGCTATAATAGAATAAAGTTGCTATGATAATGACGTGGGTTAGTGGTAGAAGGGAGGGAGGGAGAGGAAGAGGGAGCAGAAAAGGAGGGAAGTGAGAGGGAGGGATGGAGGTAGAAAAACTGGGAGAGGAAGAAAGTAGGGTATAAAGTGGAACAATATGCAATGAACTGAGGGAGGAAGGGAAGTGAGTGACGCAGCTGTGGCGTCCACACGGGAGCCAAACATCCTGATATTTCCATGCAACTCGCCGTGGGAAGGATCCTGGTTCGACATGGCGAAGAGCCGTCTGCCACAAAAGGACGCCGGACCCAGTACTTGTAAGACGGCCCCATGGAAGCAGTGGACGACGGGTCTGCTTATCCAGGCAGACCAGGGTTAAGCAACAACAACCACTCCGGTGATAGGAAATAGTTGGACTTTTAATGAATCTTGAGACACGGATGGCTGGGGTCGCAGAAAGTTCTCTCTCTAAATCTGAGACCCATGTTGGTTATCTGGTTAATGACTGTCGTGCTGTTCACTGGTATAAATGTGGGTTATGCAACAAAAATATGTTTCTTGCTATCACAGTATTGGAAATTTTTGGCACTTGAAGAGTTCCAAGCAGGGATTAAGCTGCTAACAAATAAAAATTAACAGTGATTCAGTACGTGAGTGTAATCGTCCGGCAGACTTCCCTTTTACTAAATGCTGGATCCGCCCCTAAAAGGAAACAGAGAAAGAAGACAAAAAATCATGGAAAAAAAGCAAAAGGAGGAGTAATGAAAAAATGGCTTACCTTTTCCTTCATGTGGCTTCACTGGGAACATTTGGTAAGAGTGTTAGGACTCCATATTATAATTACAAATCATAATAGATAGATAGATAAATAGATAGATAGAGAGACAGATAGAAGCAGGAAGTCAGATGATGAGAAGGTATTGTGTCTGCGAGAATCGAGCAATGCTAAACATGCTTACACACTCTTAACTCAAGGAATGCTTTATAGGCACACGACAGCGCCTCGTGATCATACACACACATACACACATACTCACACACAGGCTTCTAGAACTTTCCAACCACAGTGAACACACGTGACACGACTCCTGTTTCACCAGAATTTAGGAAAGAGAGCTCAGAAGGAGAGAGGCCATAGAATCGGCAGGTAGTGGGGAGAAAGGCTTAGCAACTTGGAAGAGAGAGAGAGAGAGAGAGCGAGACAGGGAGGTAGCTAGCTGGACTCTACTTAATTTCACTCGTGTGTGAGAGACTTTGTTAATATTTCCAAGACAAATAAAAATAGTCCCATACTATTTCTTTACCTCTCCTGTCATTGCATGACAAATGGGAACCAAGATTATCTACTTACAAAAACTCAAGTATAACAACCACTCGTCCACAAGTCTAATATATATAACTTCTCTACAAGTAACTACAAAGTCCTTTTATGACATTTGGTAGCAGCGAACGTATACGAACCTCGTCTACGAATCAACAGTGAATTCCTACAAAATATCAAGATTGAAAATAAGAATACCTCTCACAACCAACAACTCACAACTAGCTCCTGATAGTATTCTCTCCAACCAGCCCCCTCCGTCTCCCCGATCATCACGCTGATGTAGAGGTGAAGAGATCACACGACGCCTTGCAAGTAGGTTAACAAAGTACTGATACAAACACTCTTGAAATTTCTACGATGAACCAACGAACTACAACCATCTACAATCAACTACAAGTAACAACTCTACGAGTCGTCTGTATAATCTTCTACACGCACCTACAAGTAGCGGCAGTCTTCATCCTTCAACGAGTATATCACAAGAAAAAAGGACCACGAATACCTCGAGGAAGGAAAAACAAAACAAACAAACGGAAGAGTGAGATACAACTCACAACCACCAGACCTCACCCTCCTCTCTCTGCTACCTCCACCCAACCTCCACCGCTGACGCAGGAGTGAAGAGGTCAAGACGACGAAGCATATACCAAGCCCATATTCACAACTCATCCTACTTACTCATCTTCACTCAAGTTACTCATCGCTACTCATTCACTCACCACAGCTACAAGTGTGGGAAGTCGACGTCATCATGCGTGCTTGCTGAAAAGACGCCACGTCAGTCAACACACCACCTGCACCATCACTAACACCATTCCCACCACGGTAAAAATTAGTGAGTTACATAGTTACTTCATTTATACAATACACAGTGATAGACAATAAGCTTCTGCACAAACATATAAAACGTGCTGTATAGTTACAGCTTAAATACACATACTTACTTCAGTTATCTGCATAACTCAAACACTAAATAATCACCAACAATAAATATTCTACACTGTATATATTCATTCATTTATTATAACATTTATTTACTACCAACGAGTGTTACCATTTATACCTACATAAAATACGTGTTTCATACATACAGCTATACATTATTACATCTACAAAGTGATAAAGAAAATATACCATCACAGTTACTCAGTGAGCGATCAAAAGAACTGTATTAAACATTTATTATTTAAAGCTACCTAGTGGAAACTGATAAATTAAGTTACAAGGAAAACCAGAAAAGAAAAAGAAAAAAAAAATGGCCAACACAAATGACGTTAGCAAGAGTGAACATCTTCAACACAATCGTGAAGACAATGATTTCCACACAGTGCTGACACACATATTACCCACGATAGGTACAAGTGAACAACAAGTCAGTGTATATAGTTAATACTGTATATAGCGTATATATATATATATTTTTTTTTATATAAAATAACAAAATATGGGACTATATAATATCATTTTCAGTCATATCTGTGTAACATAAACTAAACCTTAAAAAAGGGTCCCTAGGAAATTAGCCAGTAATTATGCAACCATGAACAACATGGAAAAGCGTACACAAGCGAAGAAAAACAAACTATAGAAAATCAATACATACAAAAAAAAAAAAAAAAAAAAAAAGAAAAAAGAGAGAAATAGAGTAAGATCACATAACAAACAAATGAAAATAAGTGTAAGTGTTACTACATATGCCAAAATACCACATAAACTACAAACAAAAAAGCAAATTGTTGTCTCCACAAGCAAGTGGCATGGCACATCATCACTATCATCGACCGCAGCATGACCGGATTCATATGTCAGGACTGCAATTATTACAATTATGTAACGACAAACGATTGCATTATGTTACACTTGCTACAATTATGTAACTACAAACGATATGTAACAATTATGTAACGACAAACGATTGCATTATGTTACACTTGCTACAATTATGTAACTACAAACAGTATGTACCATTTATGTAACAGTTGCATTAACAAGATGTAACTTTTATGTAACTTTAACTACAATTATGTAACTACAAACAATATGTGCCATTTATGTAACAGTTGCATTAACAAGATGTAACTTTTATGTAACTTTAACTACAATTATGTAACTACAAACAGTATGTACCATTTATGTAACAGCTGCATTAACAAGATGTAACTTTTATGTAACTTTAACTACAATTATGTAACTACAAACAATATGTACCATTTATGTAACAGTTGCATTAACAAGATGTAACTTTTATGTAACTTTAACTACAATTATGTAACTACAAACAATATGTACCATTTATGTAACAGTTGCATTAACAAGAAGTAACTTTTATGTAACTTTAACTACAATTATGTAACTACAAACAATATGTAACAATTATGTAACAGTTGCATTAACAAGATGTAACTTTTATGTAACTTTAACTACATTTATAAGGCCAAGACACTTATGTAACAGTTGCATTAACAAAATGTAACTACAATTATAAGGCCAACACAATTATGCATTACCACAATATTATGTAACAATTCATAAAATATTACAATTATGTATTACCACAATATTACTACAATATTATGTAAAGTCATACCATTATACCACAATTCTGTATTACCAGAATCATCTTACAAGTTAGGTGAAATATTAGACATTACTAAAGGGATAACTCAATATGTAATGTGTAACCTAGCAGTATTGCCATTGCACAATTATATGCGTACGTCTGTTGTACATGCACGTCTTACAAAGTGTCATACAACAACCATTGCATTTATTCAAATATGTATACAACTTGTTTAAAATGTAATATTATTGAATCATTGCAATTTACTATGAATATTATATGTATACAATATTATAATCAATATTATGTACTAATAGATTAGCATATGTCAATGATAATTGCTGTCGGAGGACCTCCAGCTCCGTGTGCCGAGCATATGTTAGGACTCCATATTATAATTACAAATCATAATAGATAGATAGATAAATAAATAGATAGAGAGACAGATAGAAGCAGGAAGTCAGATGATGAGAAGGTATTGTGTCTGCGAGAATCGAGCAATGCTAAACATGCTTACACACTCTTAACTCAAGGAATGCTTTATAGGCACACGACAGTGCCTCGTGATCATACACACATATACACACATACTCACACACAGGCTTCTAGAACTTTCCAACCACAGTGAACACACGTGACACGACTCCTGTTTCAACAGAATTTAGGAAAGAGAGCTCAGAAGGAGAGAGGCCATAGAATCGGTAGGTAGTGGGGAGAAAGGCTTAGCAACCTGGAAGAGAGAGAGAGATAGCGAGACAGGGAGGTAGCTAGCTGGACTTAAGTAATTTCACTCGTGTGTGAGAGATTTTGTTAATATTTCCAAGACAAATAAAAATAGTCCCATACTATTTCTTTACCTCTCCTGTCATTGCATGACAAATGGGAACCAAGATTATCAACGTACAAAGTTACTCACGTATAACAACCACTCGTCCACAAGTCTAATATATATATAACTTCTCTACAAGTAACTGCAAAGTCTTTTTATGACAAGAGTTCCACTTGATGTTTTAGTCTCTCTCTCTCTCTCTCTCTCTCTCTCTCTTATCGTGCCCTGCCCTGAAAGTTTCTTCGCATTACCTTTTTCGTAGTTATTTTTATTCTATTTGCTTCCTAATCTCACAACAAATTTCCATCATTATCAAAATAACCATACAAAAAAACATCATATACGTTCACGACGGCAAATATTTGTTCCCTTCAACATGCATGACACAAGGAAAGGATAATATATTTCACCAATTCTGAGGGGAAATGGCCGGCCTACTTATTGAAGGATTAAAGTGGTCGGGAAAAAAATCTCATTCGTCATTTGAATATACACCTGCCCCTAATACATGACTTTCACCCCGACCTTGCGTCCTCAGGCACCTTGACCCTCATATATCCTGCCAGTAGCCTAAAATAAATGACCAAAATATTACTGTATTTCATTCACGCTACCTCCAAGGTATTTACTATGGTTTGGGATATCTTACCTTGGTGGGGTTAGGTATAACCTATTTAATCCCCTTCACTACAGAAAGTAATAACCAAGCTGAAGAAAATCATCTGGAGGTAACTAGAACATACCTGCAGAACTCGTCACCAGACTCAGTGGGTTATGCTGATGTTTGTTTTTTTTTCCTCCCACCCATTTTGTTCACCTGCTACTGTAAATCAGTCATGAATAATTCAAATACAAAAGAATATAACAGTTCTTTGTACTTTGTTTTCTGATTTCTGGAAACTATCTTACCTATCGGTACAGGTATGGAACATTATTTATAATGTTTATTAAACTAAAACTACTATAGTCCTTCCACCATTATTTGGTGTAAATGTTAGGGACTTTGAAGTTCGTTTCCCACAGATCAGTGAAAGAAAAAGAGTATCAAAATCCTAAATACCTTGTATAGCACTTTTTCATAACTGGCATTACAATTATGCTTTAACCTAATGTTATAGTTCATCATTCATTATGGAGACATGGCAGTTTAAAACCTGGTAAAAACTGAGACCTCTGTGATTCATTCTCAGCTGTATAAAATCGAATGGTAATAACGATAATAGGATAATAAAGCTTTCGTTAGTCGGGTTGGGTGTTTTGGCACCCCATTTTTTTTTAAAGCTCATATTTCCTGGCCGGTAATTTGAATATTTCTCTCCGTTCCAATACTCTCCTGAGTCAGTGAGCGGAGGGAGCACGTGGATTGGTTTAGTCCTGCCTCTGCTGTAGTGACAGAAAGGGGCATTCTCCCCCCTCCCTCTGAGGTGTCCAGTCACCCCATCAAACTAACCATTTAGATCATATTGTGATATAGATTTTTTTTTTTATCTTATTTTGGCATATTGTTTATCATTAAACTAATTTTAAAAATCACAAAATGTATTTTCCTGTGCGTGTTTACCTGACAAATGAGATATGAGTCCATTTCTTATTTTTTTACTGATATTATAATTTACTGTATTTTATTATTATAAAGTAATAAACACCATCTACAAAACATTCAATCTTTTCATCAGTGATTGCAGAGATATGCAGAAGATGCAGTATGAATATATTTTACATGTTAGTAACACTACATGAATTTTTATATTGGGGTGTTGTAACACCCCGCAGGACTAACTACGTTTGAATACCCCACAGGACTAACGAAGAGTTAAGTTGTTTCTACCATGGGATAAAATATTCTGGCACTAAATATCCAGATCAAAATAATTAGTGTAGGAGACATGATGTACAGTTGGCCCAACTCCCGAGTTCCCTGAACTTCACCCATAGTCAGCGATGTGGCACCGCTGTATTTGTTTGTATCTTTGGACACGTAACGTAGCAGTATGGAGAGCTGGGACCTCGCAATAGTGACCTGGCACTGACAGTGAGTAACAGAATTTTCCTCTCAGCGTCTGTGCATTGTCGAACCTATCACTTGTATCACTTGAATAGCGATAAGCATTAGGATATAACTGGACTCTGTATCGGGTGCCTAGTTTGGTGAGGAGGAAGCGTGGCTAGTGGGGGAGGGGAGGGAATGGTGCGGGGAGGGTCGGGCTCTCCCGTTTCTTGCTGAGTAGTATGCTGAGTCGTAAGCTGGAAACCCAATACTTTACAGGAAACGAGCGAGACAACAGACATTCACATGGTTAGGGGCACACACACACACGGCATGTTTTCACCTTTGTATAGAGGGCTAAATAATATATGTATTACTTGGCTCTCAGTACAGCTATGAACGCGACATAGTGATACATAAAACACAGCAGACCTCAGTTTATTAAGTGTTAGGTTTATCATGTGATGTGACCTGTGGTTGGTGCGGGGGAGGTGGAGGCTGATTCATAAGGCCACTTGGCTTGACTCGTCACCACAATTACACTATTTTAGTCAATAACAATGAAAATGACAGTACTGGAAACCAACTATTCCTGATGTTATTATATGGTATGTAGGCACATTCATAAATAAAAATTTTGTGTAGTTTTATAAGCACGTAAGTATGCCTACATCATAGTTGCACTGTGTGCATACCTAATAGAATACCTTCACAGGTGATAGCATGGTGCCAAAATCCTTCTGCATGTTATGTCTACCAGGAATACCATATATGTGACTTATGCTGTGGCAGTATATTCGTCTTGCTCGGCACCTTCTGTGCGCCACCTAAATTTTGTAATAAAACAGCAGGATATGTTTACGTGGTTATTCTCCATTTTTAGTTGCTTCCATTATAGTGATGTGTGACTCTTACATTTGTGGTGGTTTATTTGTTGGTTTCTTATATAACCAGATTCATACGATAGTTGCTGGTAAACCTCTTCCCGAAAACCTTTGCGAAGCTACCCAGAGTGGGAAAACACACCCCTCCCCCTTCCTCTCCCTCCCCTCCACCTCTAGCCACACCTCCTCACCAAACTAGACACCCAATACACGGTCCAGTTATATCCTAATGCTTATCTCTGTTCAAGTGATACAAGTGATAGGTTCGACAACGCACAGACGCTGAGAGGAAAATTCCGTTACTCACTGTCAGTGCCAGGTCGCTATTGCGAGGTCCCAGCTCTTCATACTGCTACGGTACGTGTCCAAAGATCCAAACAAATACAGTAGTGCCACATCGCTGACTATGGGTGAAGTTCAGGGAACTCAGGAGTGTGGCCAACTGTGTCCTACTGTACTTTGCAGAATTCCAACGTGACCGCCATGATGCTGGTTGAGTGTAGTGGAGTCCGTGTTGGAATCAGAGGTGCAACCTGGGTTCAGGCACCTTGGACCTTGAGAGTCTAGTGTAGTGATCACTGACAAACACAAGGCAAGGATTGCCAGACTCATCACACAGACACCAAAAAAAAAAAAAAAAAAAAGTGGTGGTGATTTGATTTATACCTATCAACTACATTAAGCAGTCTGCATTGAGGCAGACAATAACTATTTGTCAAGTCCCAGTCTTCCCTGAGAACACGACCCACAGGTCTCCAGCTGTACTGCTGGGTGTATAAAGACAAAACGGAAAGAATGTGTCTCAGGGATACCCACGGATTACTCGCAACTGAAACTTCATTGGTTCCGAAACTATCTGTATTGCACTGACATAAATGAAAAAAAAAAAAAATAGATCAACGGATGAACAGGTACAAAAAAAGGCAGAGAGAAGTGGCAGCTGAACAGAAAGAAAGTAAGTGGAGACAGGGAACAGAGTCTTTTAAAGAAGGAAAGTGAACTATACAGTAAACAAGACGAGAGGAAGATTAAGGTATGAGGGGGGCAGAAGCAGTTGAAGAATAAAAAGAAAAGTCTTGAAGAAAAAGAAAAGAAGGAATATCAGAAGAAAGAGGGAACATGACCAGAGAAGAGAGAGAGAGAGAGAGAGAGAGAGAGAGAGAGGGTTATGTAGGGGAAACATCATGTAAGCTACTTCATCTTAAACCATATTCCAGTAATTCCTTAGACTCCACCAATCATCTTCATCTAGTTTTGAATATGAATATGAGTATTAGCTGGTCAGATATTTCTTAAATATTTGAATATCTTGACTCCATACAAATTATTTTTGGCTGCTTGGATTTTCCTTGAAGTGGTAGAACTGTTCATAAATATTGAGCTAAGATGGTTAGCTGGAATACTGTCCCTGTCCAGGGATTAAAACATGTGGTAACTCAGCTCGTATAATCACACTGATTCACAGCCGACCTTCTTATATTATGTGCTTTTCTGCTATTATTTTTGCATTATATTTTTTAAGGCAGGCCAGTATAAACTCCTTCATATTTAACCCACCTCGTCCCGACATTTTCCACCACTGACCAATCCCGACCAATTTTGGAAAAAATGTGTTTGCCTCAAACCTCCGCTTTTGGTGAGAAACATCGAAAATTCATAGAGAAATCGCTCACATGAGGTTTAAAATACTCGATACAGGTAGCAGTACCCCTTACCTTACTGGGTTTTCTATCAGGTTGGCTCCAAAGAAAACGAGTTCTATGGGAGGGTAACTATTCCACATCACTCAAAAACGGTATTTATTTATTTATTTGGTACGAATTTATATGTTGTACAAGAGTATATTGGTTTTCACACAGTAATATAGGCAATATAAACATTGTTTCACTCACCAAACACATCAACATACCTGACCTTTTTTGGCGACATTACATGATCATCATTTCTGACTGTTTCTTCCTCTAATGCTACATAAACTTTGTCCTCCACCTTGTCATCGATTGGAGAATCACTCTGGCCCTGAATTTCGTTCCGTGGCACGACATGTCTTTACTGACCAGGTCACTGGTAACAGGTGAATTGCCAAGATAATGGCGTGCGGGGGGGGGGGGCATGCGGTGTATGGCATTGTCCCTGCCTGGCATCTTGTAGAGAATGGTGTCCCGTGTATATGTACCAAAGATCATGCCCGGAAATTGAAAATTGTGCAAATTAGGGACCTTGCAATTGATGCACGTTTATATATGTCAGTGAGACTGACAGTGACAAAATGTGTGGACGTATATATACGTCAACAGGATGCAGCGGGTTAATTGGCAGTAAGATTGACTGATATCTACGAGTGTGAAAATAAATATCTCATTTAATTTAACAGTCGGTGAGCGAATGACACTGCTTTGATACTAGGTAAATTCTGGTTCCTCGTGGGAGGTTTGAAGCTGTTACCTGTTGTCCGGGAAGGAGGGGCCGAGACTAATGCCTTCCACATTGGGTGTAGCACAAACTTCTGAACGGAGCTGTACCATGGAAGGCAACTTTCATTTTCACTTGAGTTCGTTTTATACCCATAGTTTTCATTGTTTTCTAGCATCTTACTTATAAAAGGTACTTATTTGGATAAATTCTTACATCATTACAGAAATGGCAGTAAATTCTGGATTGTTTTTCGTCACAACACTTATTTTTACATATACTATAAGGTCAGTTTCATTTTTACTAGAACTAATTTCTTATAATTATCATGGTTTATAAATTGCGATAGAAGACCAGTTCTTGCTCAGAAATATCATTTTCACATTAACTTCACCACTTGTTTCTAAACCGTACAATACAAAACCACTGTGCAGTACTTTGCACAAACAATCACTTGTTTTATATCTCTGATGATGCCAACCCACTGTACAGGTTTGGGCATAACACCTATTTTCAGTACTGTGGTTTTCCTTATATTTAATACCATACAGATATTTGTTCCTGTAATCTTACTTTCATAATGAATACCAGCCCTTGCTTTTGTAAACACTTACTCTTTACACTGAAATTTTCCTTTATTGTCTTTATCACTTATTACTTCCATCTGTATGAACAAATATACACTATTAATGCAACACTTCCCCACACACCCATGAAGTGTCAGGCTGGGGAGATGTGCATGGTGCTGAGATGATGATGCTTTGGCACTGGGAGTGTGATGGCAAGGAGGCTGGGAGAAATAAACGGCTGCCAGGGCATGTTATGTTATACGCTGTGTAGTAACTTCCATGCTCAGACATCGTCTCTCCACTCGATAATGACGATATTGTCACCTTGAAAACTTTCCCAATTCTACTATCACTCTGCCCATTCCCTGTACAAATGGGAGGCTTTCCAATTTTCATATTGTAATTGGCAGCGACCAAACGGCTGCCCCGGGCAGCAAGTAAATCAGACCATGCGAAATTAGAAATATTCGTTACTACCACTTCCGTTTCCTAAGAAAGCCTGACAGTGAAGCTCACCTTCTTCTTATATGCCTACAACACACACTGGGCACCATAGAAACTGAGTTGGGCTTCAGACGCTGTTGGGAAACGCAAAATAACCATGTCCGTCATCCAAGATATCCCAAACACCTGTTTTATGATGGCTTTATCCATCATCCAAGCGATGTGGGCTAAAGGAAGCAGGGAAGGAAGGGACAAGGAAAAAAGATAAAATTCGGGAAGAAGAGAGAACAGATGCAGGCTCAGATGGAGGTAAAAAGGAGAGGAAAGGACAGAGAGGGAAGGAGGCAAGAAAAAAAAAGAAGCAGAGAGACAGGACTGTAGGGAGGAGATGGTAAGAGGGCGAGTAGTCGGAAACAGAGAATGGGAAAATGATGGGATTAAGCAGTTTAAGATCTAGAGTAATTCCTGAAAGTACTGACCTCACCCTTGTTATCCCTCCCATTTATACTGTCTTTCCCCCTCTAGCATGAGTACCTTCCTTCCTTCCTGTCTCCTTTAACCTCCATCTCTGCCCTGCTTCTTCCCCACTCTTCTACACAGTCTTAACTATCCTCTCTTCCCTCCTCTTTCGAACTACCTCCCTGCCTCCTCTCCCATCTCTCTTTCTCCCTGCTTCCTCTCTCGTCCATCCTTCCCCCTTCATTTTTCCCTTTCCTTGCTCATTATCCCCCCCTCTTCCCGCCTCCCAACCCCTTCGACTCTTCCTCCTTGCCCTTCCCCTCTCATTTCTTCTCTTTTTCACCTCCTTGTCTCCCTTCCTCTCCTTTCCATCCTGTCTCTTCTCTACTTACTTTTCTCTCCGTATGCGTCTTTTTCCTCTGTCTCCCAAACCTTCCTACCTCTTCGATACCCTTCTCTTTCCTTCCTTCCCTCCCTTGCTGTCTTGTGTTCCATGTAAGAAGCGTTTGAAGGAACTGAAGTTGTTTAGCTTATAAAACACAGACTGCGGGGGAATTTAATAATTCAGGGATCCAAAAATTTGTAAGGACATGGCAATATGGGAGTCGGTGAGTACATTAGTTACACTGTTTTGAAAGCACTTGGGGTAATGGATAAAAAACTATAGGCCATTTTTTCAGTCAAATAATAAGAAACATTTTTTTCTTCGGCAGGTTTGTAAATGTATGGAACAAGTTGCCTAGGAATGTGGTGGACAGCAGTACAATAATGACAAATAAAAATTGCTTCTATTAGTATCTAGCTGTAGACAACTTAACACATTCGTGGCTGAGTAATACGAAAAACTGAAAATTGTGTTTTCTCTCAGATCATAATGAATGCAACATGTGCACTATAGTTTAAGATTAATATCACTTCTCCATCACATTAAGGCAGTGTGGTACAGTTTCGCCTTCCAACCTTTCCTTTGAAATTTCAACTTCATTCTTTCTGTGCTGCACTGTAGTCCTTCTCACATTCTCCTGCCGGCTTCGGCTGGAGAGTATGATGGCGAGGGAAGCCTTCTCGCTTTCCTTTTACTCACAGAAATCAATCAATCAATCATTTCCTGTGGCACCCCACGGGATGCATAGGGACTCAATGAACTCTCTCCACCAATATTTGTCTCTTGCCATCTCCTTCAGGTCCCACCAACACTCCTCTCCTGCTTCTCTTTTCATTGTCCTCAACCAGGTTTCCCTCGGCCTACCTCTACCTCTTCTTCCTCTAGCAGGCCACTCTGGCACATCCTGTATTAAACTGCCTTCTTTTCTGTATATGTGCCCCAGCTACTTCCAGCGAGACAGTCTCACATATTCATTAACTGGTTCCACTCTCGTAATATCCCTTACTCTTTCATTTGTAACTCTGTCTTGCCACTTTACCTCAAGAATCCTTCTCAGTATTTTATTCTCAAATCCTAATACTTTCTGATCTGTTGCAATTGTACTGTACCATGACTCATGCCCATAAATTAAAATTGGTCTAACCATGGACTTGTAAATTTTCACCTTAGTATGTACCGAAAGCATATTATTATTCCAAACAGATTTCAACATTCCAACAGCTCGCCAAGCCTGTCTAATCCTCTCCTCAGTTTCATTGTTTAATGATCCATTAGATGATACAATTGTTCCCAAATAGAAATAGTCAGAAATAGAAATAATCATAATTTCTTGCAAACAAACAACCTTGAGTGGACCATTGATGCTATTGTTGTTTGCCTTCCTTTGTACTCCCTCCAATCTATCCCTCCTGCTCTGCCTCCTTCTTTCCTTGTCTATCCTGTCCCTCCCGCCCTGCCTCTGTCCCTATCTTCCTAACATTTTCCCTCCCTCTCACCCATCTCTCGCTTTCCCTCCGACCCCTCTCCTCCTTAATATCCGCCTCATTAGATTAATAATTACATTTCACAGCTGTTAATGGCCTTGAGGAGGAGGAGGAGGAGGAGGAGGAGGAGGAGGAGAGTGGAAAGAAAAGACGGGAAATAAAAGAGACTGAAAAGAAGGAGGGAAGGACAGGCACATGGAGAGAGTAGAAAGAAAGAAGGTTGATGGAAGGAGGGTTGAGGAAAGATGGAGTGGAAGAGAAAAAAAGGAGTGAGAGTGGAGCAAAAAATAAAAATAAAAAAAATAAAAAAAAGAGGAAATGAGAGCTGAGAAAAGGATCAGGACCGATACTGAGTGCAGGGCACAAGAACTGGTGGAAGGTTACTAAATAGGGAAAGGATGGAAGAGAGAGAGAGAGAGAGAGAGAGAGAGAGAGAGAGAGAGAGAGAGAGAGAGAGCAAAGGGAGGGAACAACGGCTGAGCAGCCAAAAGCAAAAAGTTTGTTTATGGTGAGGTAAACTAATTAGCGTTAATAAGCTGCAGGTGGGCGCCTTTTCAGTATTACAGGCCCGTGCTGTGAGACGAACCAAATTAACATCCGTATAATTTGGTGATGGCTAAAGCTTATGGAATCCTTGGGTCACCCACAATCATCGGATCATTCCACTGTTAAACCGTATTCATCCTAGTAAGGATGACCCTAAGCTGGATTGGTAACAAGATAACACAACCAAATTTCATTCACCGTTCATAAATAAGCTTTATCCTCCAGTTGTTATGCAGGTATTATGGCAAGGACATACCCCGTGGCGTTCTTAAATGGAATGGTTTGAGAGAAACTCACTGTTTTTTCTGACGGATTAATGATAAGCCAAATAATGAAGGAGCACACACAGAGCTCGACATCCTCGTCCACTAACAGGTTTTTTGGCCCAGAATTTGACTTTGCCTTATGATTTTGTGCTTCGACAGATAACACTGAAAATTGACGTGCTTCATTCTTGCCCTTAGCTATTTTAACAACTTTGGTTCTAATAAGATCTAAACTGCTTGATTTGACTTTACCCGGTGACCTATAGTTTTGTCCATTCCCTGTGACCTTGACCTTTGACTACTTGTTCAGATAATCGAATTCCTGAACCCATCCAGAAAGTGTTGCCTACACTGGATAAAAACTGTTCAGGTTGAGCTTGTCATGTAACCTTGGTCTTTATATATTGTTTTGTGTGTGTGTGTGTGAGTGTGTGTGTGTGTGTGTGTGTGTGAGAGAGAGAGAGAGAGAGAGAGAGAGAGAGAGAGAGAGAGAGAGAGAGAGAGAGAGAACCTTTTGTGTGTACCTCAACTCGTCCACCAAGTTTGATACAAGTCATAACAAAACCTGACATACTACTTCCTGATTCGCTTTGTTGCAAAAATGCTGAATACTGCAATGAAACATAGGTTTACTGCATGGGACGACCCTGCATGGAACAGTTGTTTGCCTGCAGTTGATAGATCTACTCAGCCAGAAACACTTGAGTTTCTCTACTACTACAAGTAATGCTATTACTACTGCTGCTGCCACTACTGCTACTACTACTACTACTACCACTACTACTGCTCCTGCTGCTGCGCTACCAATAACAACGATATGATAAAAATAATAATAATAATAATAATAATAATAATAATAATAATAATGATAATAATATTGTGATAATAAAATAATAATAATAATAATAACAATAATAATAATACAGCAGTAATGCTCATCATCATCATCATCTAATCCT
>NC_136957.1:3972062-3982062 GCF_032717465.1 Coenobita brevimanus
AAGGGAGGGATAGACTGTGCGTAAATGGGAGAGAAAGTATAGAAGTAGAAAGAAATGAAAAAATGAAGCAAGGAAGTTAAGTGAACAAAAAAAGTATAAAAAATTGATGGAACGTTTAAAAGAAAACGAGTATAAGGAGGATGAGAAAGGCGTAAGGAAGGAATGAGGAGGAGTGAGAGGAAGGGAAGAGCAATACTGTATAGGACGATGGAAAGAAGAGAGAGAGAGAGAGAGAGAGAGAGAGAGAGAGAGAGAGAGAGAGAGAGAGAGAGAGAGAGCTCCATTCTCTTACAGATCAAAACCCTCCTGACAACTGATGATCACTTTAATGAGCATCGTTCCCCTGACACGGCGTGAGGCATGGGATGCGGGGAGGAATCTGGAGAATAATAGGGGAGGGAAGAGGGGGTGATAAAGATGATGGAAAGGGAAGAATGAAAAATGGTAGAAAAACGAGTGAACTTTTTTTTTTTTTTTTTTTAATACGGGTATTGGCTGAATGTGAAAGGGGGAGATTTAGGCATGGAAAAAAAAAAAAAAAACGTAATCAGAAACACAAGAAGGGATGAAAAGTTAAAAGTGTGAGAGATGTATATTAGAGAAAGAATGAGGGAGTGGCATTCAGGATACAAGAAAAACATTTCAGCACTGGAATTAGATTTTTATTGTACACGGATTATATTTAAATTATAAGAGTAACAGCACTAGTACTGACATAAGGGAGGCACCGACCAAATGAGGGTCACGCAGTTAATATTCCCTAACACTGCTTTGGTGAAATGGGCAATTAATATATAACAGGAGTTGATTAGAAGGAGCCACATCAATGAAAGGGATAAATGATAGTTGTTTTAATAAGAAGATAAGGAGGGGAAATAAGAAACCATATTCTCACCGATTCAACACTCTCCTTTTATAATAATATCATAATGGGACTCACATTTTCCCTTAACAGTCATCCTTCTACTGTTTACCTTCAAGGCACGAAGCTCACAGACCCCAACAAAACTCTAGCTACCTGTATTATTATTATTATTTTCGTCGTTAGGATATACCACAGCATCATCTGCAAGTTTTTTTTTTTTTTTTTTTTTTTTTTTATGTGTCCGACTCTGGGCATAGGCTTCACAGCCTGCGATCAAGGCCCAGCAGTCCTCCTACATACCATACACCTCTACATGTCACCACTTCGGCGCTAATACCCACCGTCCATATTGAATACATGCTAGGGCTGTCTCATACAGGACTGGTGTATTGGTATTTTAGCGGGGGTATTTTTACGACATGTCGGCGGGTCTTTTTGGTAGATCAGTAAAGCCTGATTTAATGAAATTCAAATCCTTAAACTGTTCCCTGCCCCAGCCGGGATTCGAACCTGGGTCCGTTAGGACTGCAGGCCACCTCTCTACCGATTGAGCCACCGCCTCCCCCAAATCAGATTTGAGATACTCCACCCTTCACCAGTCTTTGGTATCATCTCTCTCTCTCTCTCTCTCTCTCTCTCTCTCTCTCTCTCTCTCAATAACATGAGGTTTTAGTGGCTGGATGAATCACTCTGGCAAGATAATCAAAGATGGAAAATGAAACACCCACACTTGTAGGCTAGAGAATCTGTTTTTACCGAACAGTTTCGGCGGTGGACACTGTCACTATCTTCAGTGGTTAGGGAAGTGGGAAGAAATGACATGTTGAATACAACAGAGGCTCCTTTTAACTGAGAATTTAACAAGAACACGAAAAAGCGTTAATGTAGATAGCAATAAGTTCGTTCAGATCAACCCAAAATTACCATACATATAATTGGATTACCAAAGATCCGCAAAGATAATATTTCATTACATCCCATTATTTCACAGTTTGGGTGTCTCTCAAGTTATGACAGTTCCTTGCCAATAAATTAGCCCCCGAAGCAAATACAGTATCCTTAGCCCACGTAAAGATATCTTCGGATTTCACAGGCAGAATTAAATCACTGAATCTTTTTTTCCGGTAAAGTGATTAGTTTCGATTTTGATTCATTGTTTACCAATTTTCCCATTTATGATGTTTTGGAATTTCTAGCCAGCAAACTGCCAGAACGAAAGCTTAATTTGGGTATGGCAGTTGACTGTTTCATAGAATGTGTAAAATTATGTGTGACTTCGAGTGCTTTTTCATTCAGCAACAACTTCTATGAAATGTTTTGGTATGGGTATGATTTCTCCATTGTCACCCATTTTAAGCAGTTTATATAGTGGGTATTATGAAACTGGAACTACTGTCACGAGTTTCTCCCCCTCAGCTCATTTGGGTTCGTTATGTGGATGATGTATTTTCATTTTCGCCTTCAGCACTTGAAACGTTTGATGATTTTTTTGCACACGTTAATAATCTTGTTCCCTCCATTAAATTTAAAGTTGAGTGAGAAAACCAGGGTGTTCTCTCTTTTCTTGAAGTACTGGTGGTGAAGAAAAATAATTCACTTAGCTTTGAGGTGTATAGGAAACCCACAAGTTGAAACTTGTTTATTCATTGTTTTTCGTGTCATCATTCTGCCACAAAACTGTTGGCAGTCTCATCAATGTTCCTGAGAGCCCTTAGAATTTGCGATTCGGAAAATATATATCCATCCACCCATCCATCATCCAATCCTACATTGCCCCATGAGGAGCGTAGGAGCCCGGGGCTAGGCAGTTGGTCCTGACATTTAAGATGAGAGTGACCAACCTCACTCATCCCTGAGTGGCATTACGTGAGCAATAAACCCCAACCATCCCTTGGATATAAACCTTCACCGGCTCAATCCGATTGGAGCACAATAATTACCCACTAAACCACCAGGCGCCAAAATTTGGTTATATGGTTACCACCCAGCGTAGTAAATAGTTTCCTGGTGTACAGGAAACCATTTGGCTTGTCATTCAGTGTAGAGTCACCCATAGGCAGAAGGACGAGGAAAGAATGAAGGAAAGAAAGATAGAAGAAGATGGAAGGAAAGAAGGATGGAGGAGAGGACAGGGCAGATACCCGAGAGCAGCACTACATTGAGTGAGTGGATGGTGAGCTCCCCCACCTACCACAATACATATAAAAAAAAAAAATCTCATTTGGAAATCTTCCAAACCTTAAAATATCCCAAACGGTTCATCATAAAAGCATACCTTAAAGCTAGGCAATCTTATTATGGATCTAAAAACACAACTAGTGAAAAGAAACGCTTCTGTATTTTACCTTATGTTGCAGACTTGAATGTGCTGAAGTCAATAGGTCACAATAGTGATGTAATTTTAGCTTTTAAGTATGCCTTCACCATCAAATCAGTGTTTGTAAAGAACAAAGATACAGCATACTCAGAAGCAGGCATACAGAAAATTCCTTGCAGAGATGGTGAACTAGTTCACATAGGTGAAACAGGTCGCAGTCTAGAAACCGAAACGAAGAACACAAATGTGCCAAAAAACTTGCAATTTGAACAATGCAATATCTAATCATGTTTGTGAAGCCAACCAGAGAACTGATTGGAAAGGTAGTCATTTATTGTATAAAAGTCATGACTTCAGGATACGAAAAATCATTGAAGCCGTGTGCATCCAAAAACACTCGAATTTCAACCTTAGTGAAGGCATATACAAGCTAGATCCTATACTTAGATCTCTCGTGGAAACGTCCGTTTTTGGCTGTGGCTTCGCACTACCACAGACCCCTCACACACCTTACCGAAGGCAAGCACCATCTAATCCTATAAGGAGGCGCCTGTTGGACCTTAAAGGTTCACACGCCTACCCACCAGTAACGTTCCCCAGTGAGAGAGAGAGAGAGAGAGAGAGAGAGAGAGAGAGAGAGAGAGAGAGAGAGAGAGAGAGAGAGAGAGAGAGAGAGAGAACACAGAGAGTGGAACACCTGTGCCCAACAATAATTATTGGCCTTAGGACCGAACATAAGACTGGTTTGGAACACTGACCTTCGGTCGATTGCTCTCAAAATGATTTTTCATCCATGACTGACACTTAACCCTTTACACCAAGGTTAGTCCAAGTCGGATTAGGACTGTTTGAGATGTCTTTGTCCATTCCCATGATTTCGACCTTTCACCGATTCTTCTCGATATCGAACAATTTTATCCTTGCCCATTCCTTAATATTTGGTGGAAATCGGAAAATACCTTTAATTTGACCTTGCAGTGTGGCCTTGACCTTCATTTATTGATCTACTGTAAAAAAAAAAAAAAAAAAAAAAAAAGCAATGGACCAAACCCTCGTGTAACCAGCAACACTGTCACCAAGTTTGGTGCAAATCGTAACATTTTTTTCCCTCCAATGATTGACACGCGAGTAGAAATTAGACGTTGTCCTGTGACCATGCCCTTGATTTAGCCTTACCTTCATCCTTTCCACCAAATTCGGTAACACTCGGAATAAAACTCTTTAGCTTGACCCTCAAAGGATAAATATAACATGACACTATTACCTTATCCTTTTGAATTGCTTTTAAAAACAATAGGTTAACCCCTTAACCGTCCCTCAACCTTTCAAGCATTGTTGGTTAAAATCGCATAGAAATTGTTTTGTTCACACACACACACACACACACACACACACACACACACACACACACACACACACACACACACACACACACACACACACACACACACACACACACACACACACACACACACACACACACACACACACACACACACACACACAAATTTAAAAAAAGGAGGAGGAATTATAATATTAACTAAGAAAAATCTAAAAGTCAATGAAATAAAACTAGATATACCATCACATGTAGAACTGATTGCAGTAGAGATCAACACATCTGAAGGGAAAGTAATTGTAGCCAATTTCTACATGCCACCCAAATCAAACACATGGGAAAGAGACGAATATGAGGACCTGGCAGAGAGTACAATTCAGAGTTTAAGATCATTACTACATAAAATGGAAGCGAAATCGGAAAGAATTATACTAACTGGAGATTTTAATACAAATATAAATTGGAATACTCTAGATATAATTAGCCAAGAAAGCTGTTGGGACCAAAAGCTCCTGGATCTCGTGCAAGAGTTTTTCCTAACGCAACATGTGAGGGAAACCACCAGAAAAAGAGGACTCGATGTACCTTCAGTGCTAGATCTAATATTTACTAGGCAAGAAAATGATATTGACAGTTTAATATATCACCCTCCACTCGGCAAAAGCGATCATGCAGTACTAAATTACAACTTCAGGATAGCATATGACATAGTTAACAGCAATGAAAGTTACAAAAAGAGCCTAAACTATAAAAAGGAAAATTATCAAGACCTAAAGAAGTATTTCTTAGAAGTTGATTGGGAAAATGAGCTTAGAGGACAAGATTTAAATGCTGTATATAAAAAATTCTGTGAATTTTATGAAATAGGAGTCCAGAAGTACATCCCACAGCACAAAGAAGCAGATAAGAAAATACAGAAATGGTTCAATACATAATGTAAAAAATCAAAAGAAAGAAGAGATTTGTTGTGGAATAGATACAGAAGACACAATAGTGAAAGGGCGTATAATAATTACAAACAGGCAAGAAACGATTATACAAGAATAAGGAGGGAAGCCCAAAAACAGTTTGAGGAGGATATAATAAATAAAAGTAGTGATCAACCAAAGCTGTTTTACAGCTACATCAGAAGCAAAACCAAAGTAAAAGATATAATACAATCCATTACGGACGAGGGAATCACTTATACGCAAGAGAAAGATATTTGTGAAGCACTAAATAAGAATTTCCAATTAGTTTTTACAAAAAAAAACAATTTTGAAAGGGACTATGTGGAACATGCATGTCCACACATACTACCAGATATACAAATAGCAGAAAAAGTAATACAGGAGGAGTTAAGTAAATTAGACAGAGGAAAAGCAAGTGGTCCTGATGAAATTTCATGTTGGGTACTACGAGAATGTGCAAAGGAGTTAAGTAAACCGTTATTTTTATTTTTCAAGAAATCCTTGAGTCAAGGTAAACTACCTGATATTTGGAAGAAAGCAAATATTTTCCCCTTATTCAAGAAAGGAAATAGACAAAATCCACTCAGCTACCGACCAGTATCACTGACCAGTGTTGTAAGCAAGGTATTAGAAAAGCTTATAAGAAAAGCTTGGGTAAATCATCTAGAAGAACACAGTATGATAACAGAAAGACAGTTTGGTTTCAGAAAAGGAAAATCATGTGTTACTAATCTGTTGAGCTACTATGACAGAGTAACAAACACAATACAGGAAAGAGAAGGATGAGTGGACAGTATCTATTTAGATTTCAAGAAAGCTTTTGACACAGTACCACACCAAAGACTTTTATGGAAACTGTACCATCAAGGAGGAATTCGAGGCAAACTGTTTAGTTGGATGCAAGATTTTCTCATAAAAAGAGAAATGAGAACAGTACTAAGAGGAAACTACTCATCATGGAAAGAAGTGACTAGTGGAGTACCACAGGGTTCAGTGCTGGCGCCAATCATGTTTTTAGTGTATATAAATGATATAAACAGTAACACTGGAAATGAGAGCTATCTGAATATGTTTGCAGATGATGCAAAAATACAAAGGAGAATTACTAACACAGACTCTTGTAAAGAGCTACAAAAAGAATTAAATAAACTTCATGAATGGAGTAATACATGGCAAATGGAATTCAATGTGGACAAGTGTCATGTAATCAAGTTCGGTAAAAGTGGAAAAAGACCTGATTGGGATTATAAGTTAGGAAATAAAACCCTACACACATCAGAAAGAGAGAAGGACCTAGGTGTGATTATCAATAATAAACTGTCTCCGGCTGACCACATCAGCGAGAAGGTACGGAACATGTATACTCTGCTTGCAAATATGAGAATAGCATTCACATACATAAATGAAGACATGCTAAGGAGGATAATAACATCATTCATTAGACCATCCCTGGAATATGCATCAGTAGTCTGGAGTCCTCATCTAAAAAAACACATAGACAAGATAGAAAAAGTTCAAAGGGCAGCTACAAGATGGATACCAAGCTTAAGGGACCTAAGCTAAGAAGAAAGACTAAATAAACTGAATCTACCAACACTACAGGAGAGAAGGAAAAGAGGTGACATGATAATGCTATATAAGTGCATATCAAGGAAGGAGAAAATAGACATAAATGATTACTTAACATACAGAGAAGCATCAGCAAGAGGACACTGCAAAAAACTGCATAAGAAGAGAGGTGATAAAGACGTAAGGAAATTTTGTTTCCCAAACAGAGCAATTGATCAATGGAATGCACTACCGAATGAAATAGTGTGTGCCAAAACAATTCATAAATTTAAGGATATGTACGATAAATATGGTTTAAGACACGGGACAGTACGAGCTTGACTCATTCCTGTAAAGATACAATTAGGTAAGAACAATTAGGTAAGAACACACACACACACACACACACACACACACACACACACACACACACACACACACACACACACACACACACACACACACACACACACACACGCCGATTACAACAGCACCAGCTCTCTCACTTCCCGAGTAAGTAAAAGAGATAACGATGTCGAGAAGGATAAAAATAGAGAGGCGAGCATGTGAAAGCAATAGAATAGCAGGAAGAAAAGGTAAACAACGAGAAAGAAAAAAAAAAAAGCGGACATAAGGAAACTGAGGGAAATAGAAGAAGAAAGTAGGCGGGCGAAAATGAGATACTGTGGGCACCTAAGGGGAGGGGGGAATCAGAATACCATAGAGGTGTGCAGGGAAAATGAAGAGGGAAGAGAAAGGAAAGAAAGGTTTAATGAAGGTTAAGAGGAGAGGAAGTGAGGATGACGGAAACAAATGAGATGGTAAAAGAGTGTAAAGGAGACGTAGGAGGCTGAAATTACTGGTAATTATGGAAAGAAAACTGTGAGATACACTATCACATGGGAAAATGGTTAGGAAAGGAAGCTTGCATAGGGGATTAGGCGAAAGGAAAGTGAGGATGAGGGAAACAGAAAATTGGAAAACTGGAGAGAAACGGGAAAGAGGGGTGTACAGAGAAGGAAGGGAAGAGCTGTAAGAAATGACAGCTGAATTAAGGGGAAGTAAGGAGGAAGGAAATGAGAACACAGAAGAGAAAAGTGATCTGAGAAGAAAAATTGGTAACAAGAGACAGTCTTAAAGAAGGATGGAAACAAAAGGAGAACAGGAAGAAGACAAGGCTGAGATAGAAGAAAAGGCCTAAAGAGAGCGGATGGAATTGTGGTGAAAGAAGACTCAGAGTATCAGTGGTGCAAAGTGGAGGTTAGAAATAATTATGAGAGAAAAGCTTATAGCAGAAAAAATGAAAATGAAATTAAATGGGAAGGAGGAAAGAACGAAATAAAATCGAAATGAAAAGAGGTTAGGGAAAGAGAAAAGAGGGGGAGTAGGAAAAAGGGATGGTATATTAATGAAGACGGGAGAAGACCAAGATTTTGGAAGATATGAGGGTTGGACAGAGACCAAAGGGAAGAAAAGCAGAGATGAAAGAAGCAGATAGGGGACTGCAAAAGAATGAGGATGGAATACACAGTAACTTATGGATGAATAAGAAAAAAATGTGATTCCAGGCTCGAGGTAGCAAAACAACAAATGTGACCGGAGAGAAGGCGTTGGAAGCTAAGGGGAGTGCGAAGGGAGGCGGAGGCAGGAAATTTGAGAGATAATTAACAGCAGTTTCCACATCGCTTGGCACACGTCCACGCTTACTGCCATTTGCTGGATCTGTTACGCTCAGATAACGCTCTCTTCAGTCTCTCCTCTAACTCACCACTCACGCTATACCCAACAGTTTTTATGCAAATTATAACTCCCCATCCCCACGCTCTACTTCATCTGGAATACACGCTCGCACACAAAAAAACTGTAAGGGAATCAAGTGCATTCCTTTGGAAATCTCATAAAGCACTGCAGAGCAGCAAACAATGAGCTCTAAGAATCAAGTGTATAAGAGTGCTCGTCATTAACTGGGCCAGAGTTTTATATTTAATTAGTGAGGAATTATGTGTGGAGTGAAAAGCCAGTATGGTGTTGAAACTAGAATACACACACACACACACACACACACACACACACACAGACACACACACACACACACACACACACACACACACACACACACACACACACAAAGTGCGGTATACTTCTTGATGGATATGTTGACGAGAAATGCAAGGTAAGACTAGTCTTTGACGGAGAGGTAAGAAAAATACTTCCTTTCACTGCGAACAGAAGCGAGGCTACACAGGCACGTTGAATGTTTACTTGGCGATGTTTATGTAGCGGAGGAATGCAAGGCGACATTGGTAGGCTATTATAACAAGTAACAGGAAAGTAAGCGGAAACCCAGTGTAGTTTAGGGAAAGTACAATACAGTAATATGAAAGGCGGGTGATGAATATTGCGGTAGTTATCTGAAGGTATCTTTTATGTGAGTATTACCGGATTACTTCCTTTACTTCTGCATATAGTATTAGAATAGTCTCTTACAATGATGTTAAATACAAAGTAACAAATAAGCGAATACCTAAAATACTCCATACAGAGAACGTCTTTTATATTTAAACATTGTTGCATTTACGCAATTAATCTATTTTGTTTTGGGGACGACTCTTTTGGTGAAGAGTTTATTTCTTGTGGTGAAATGGTTAGAAACAATGCTTATTGCACTCATCCATTGTGAGTCTCACAAAAACAAAGCAAAACAGGCAAGTGGTGACAAGAATAAAATAAGACAGCCGTCATCAGGTTGAAGGGATCATGGAGAAGTATGCTGGTAATGATGAAGATCCGCGGAGACTTAAAGGTGCAAGAAATAACTGACTCGTCCTCAGCAGTTTATTGACGTGGGATACAAGAAAAAGAAGAAAGAAAAAAAGAAAAAAAAGAAAAGAAAATGAGCCACAGTGAAAATAATGATGCTACAGTAACTCCCATGGTCAAGATAATTCGGGTAATCTATTTCAATTAACAGCAAACAGCTA
>NC_136957.1:3984562-4052062 GCF_032717465.1 Coenobita brevimanus
TCTCTTGTTTCCATTCTTCTTTATGATCATCTCCTGTTATTACAGTAGTTTCTCTTCACAAATCACTCTCCTTCCCTTGTGTGTTCTCATTTCTTCCCTATTTACTTCCTCTTAATTCAGCTGTCTTTTCTTACAGTTCCTCTTTTCTTTCTTCATACACGCCTCTTTCCCGTCTCTCCCCACCTTTCCTTAGTTTGTGTGTCCCTCATCCTCTCTTTCCTCGAGTCTGATCCTCTACGTGAGCTTCCATTCCTAATCTATTTCCCATGTGATCGTCGATCTTTCAGTTTTCTTTCCATAAATACTCTTGATTTCAACCTTCTACGTCTCTTTTTTCGCCCTTCTTCATTTTCATCTGTCATCCTCACTTCCACTTCTCTTGACCTTTATTAATTTATTTTTTCATCTCTCGTCCCTCTTCGTTTTGCTTGCACACGCCTTTGGTATTGTTTTTTTCTTTTTCCCCTAAAGTGCCCAAGATATCTCATTTTCACCATCGTACTTTTTTCTTCCATTTTCCTCCTTTTCTACCGGTCTGCTCTTTGGTCCTTTCTTTCTTGTTTACAGTTTTTTCTTCCTACTATTCAATTGCTTTCACCTTCTCTCCATCCTCTTTTAATCCTGCACAACATCGTTATCTTTTATTATACATACGCCCGCGAAGTGAGAGAGCTGTGCTGTTGTAATCGGTGTGTGTGTGTGTGTGTGTGTGTGTGTGTGTGTGTGTGTGTGAACAAAACAAAAGCAATTTCCATCCAATTTTTACCAAAATTGCTTGAAAAAATGAGGGACTGCCGAGGAGTTGACGTACTGTTTTTTTTAAAGGATGTCACGGTTAAGTTAACAGCGCTATGTTAAATTTTACCTAGCATTGCCAAGGTAAATAATTTTTATCCGATTTTTATCAAATTTGGTGGAAAGGATGAAGGTAAGTCTAGAAAGAACAAAGGGCAGTTACATGAAGGTCAAGGTCCATATTTCGACCCGCATGTCAACCTTTGAAGGGAAACAATGTAATGATTTGCACCAAGCTTGGTGAAAGTGTTGCAGATTACACAATGGTTTGACTCAATGTGTTTTATAACTATAGATCAATACATCAAGGTCAAAGTCACATTGTTAGGGCAAAATAAAGGTACTTTCCTATTTCCAACAAATACCGAGGAATTGGTCACGAATCGGCAAGGATATAATTATTAGATTTCGAGAAGAATCGGTCAAGGGTCAAAATCATGGGAATGGGCAAAGACGTCTCAAACAGTTCTGATCCGACTTGGACTAACCTTGATTTAGTGTCCGTCATGAACGAAAAATCTTCATTTTGAGAGCAATCGGCCGAAGGTCAAAGTTACAAATAAAAATCTTAGCTTCGGCCCTTAGATCAATTATTGTTGGACACGGGTGTTCCACTCTGTGTTGGTTCTTATTCTCTGTCCACCCCCAACCACTCTCTCTCTCTCTTCATGCTCCATGTCTCCTACGTCAGTTTTTATTTCCACGTTTAATTCTTTTAGTATGAAGAAAGCAAATTACCCATTACTTTGTCACAGGCAGACAATTCTATTACTTTGAAGAGAAACATCAGTTAGTGAGTGGGTGGGACACAAACATCGTTAGGCCCTTTGGACCTTAGCTGAATCAAGCTATATGGAGCTGATGAGAATGAAGTAAAGAAGGCGTCATCGACTGAAGGAGTAAATAATTTCTCCTACAGTCCAGCATTCTTCCAATTTCTCTTTCCTCCTTCTTGTTCCTCTCCTGTACTTTCTCCTTCCAATCTACACTTCTCTCCTCTTTCCACCTTTTTGATGTGCCTTCCAGTTTTCGTTTGGTCTGTTCTATGCTTCTCTCATCATCACTTTTCCCTATTCCTTTCTCCTCCACACCACTTTTCCTTGCTTGCTCCCCTTCATCTGATTAGCTTTTTTTCCCTCTCACTCTCTACTCTCCTTGTCTCCCTGTAACTTTTCTGTCTTAATATCACGCTTTCTCAAATTTCTTTTCATTCTTCATTCAGTCTCTCTCTCTCTCTCTCTCTCTCTCTCTCTCTCTCACACACACACACACACACACACACAGTGAAGACATAGAGGAACACGAAAGGTTAGGGAAATACGAGAAAAGCAAGTCAAGACCTCTAAAGGTAACTTTCCAAAGTGTAAACACCGTGGAGGAGATACTAAAAAATGCAAAGAATCTTATGGAAAAAAGAGGAGTTCAAAAATGTATGGATAAAAAGATGCCTAACACAAGAGGAACTGGAATTACTGAAAGAGAAGAGGGAGGAAGCAAAATAAAAAAATTAGGGAAGATCAGAAGAAAAGAACACATTTTTTTACAAAGTAATAGGATTGCAGGTACGAAAGTGGTACATAAACAGGAGGGAATAAAAAGGAGGAAGGTAGTAGAACCATGTCATGACAAGTATATAAACAAGATGATAAAGTTGATATACTCAAATGTGGATGGAATGGTATCTAAATTATTAGAGATAAATGATTATGTCAGAGAAAATGAACCACATATAATATACCTAACTGAAACAAAATTAACACCAAGGATATCAAATGACATACTAAACTTAGAGGAATATAATATATGGAGAAGAGATAGAAACTTAAAAAAAGGAGGAGGAATTATAATATTAACTAAGAAAAATCTAAAAGTCAATGAAATAAAACTAGATATACCCTCACAAGTAGAACTGATTGCAGTAGAGATCAACACATCTGAAGGGAAAGTAATTGTAGCCAATTTGTACATGCCACCCAGATCAAACACATGGGAAAGAGATGAATATGAGGACCTGGCAGAGAGTACAATTCAGAGTTTAAGAGCATTACTACATCAAATGGAAGAGAAATCGGAAAGAATTATACTAACTGGAGATTTTAATACAAATATAAATTGTAATAATCTAGATATAATAAGCCAAGAAAGCTGTTAGGACCAAAAGCTCCTGGATCTCGTGCAAGAGTTTTTCCTAACGCCACATGTGAGGGAAACCACCAGAAAAAGAGGACTTGATGTACCTTCAGTGCTAGATCTAATATTTACTAGGCAAGAAAATGATATTGACAGTTTAATATATCACCCTCCACTCGGCAAAAGAGACCATGCAGTACTAAATTGCAACTTCAGGATAGCATATGACATAGTTAACAGCAATGAAAGTTACAAAAAGAGCCTAAACTATAAAAAGGGAAATTATCATGACCTAAAGAAGTATTTCTTAGAAGTTGATTGGGAAAATGAGCTTAGAGGACAAGATTTAAATCTGTATATAAAAAATTCTGTGAATTTTATGAAATAGGAGTCCAGAAGTACATCCCACAGCACAAAGAGGCAGATAAGAAAATACAGAAATGGTTCAATACAGAATGTAAAAAATCAAATGAAAGAAGAGATTTGTTGTGGAATAGATACAGAAGACACAATAGTGAAAGGGCATATAATAATTACAAACAGGCAAGAAACGATTATACAAGAATACGGAGGGAAGCCCAAAAACAGTTTGAGGAGGATATAATAAATAAAAGTAGTGACCAACCAAAGCTGTTTTACAGCTACATCAGAAGCAAAACCAAAGTAAAAGATATAATACAATCCATTACCGACGAGGGAATCACCTATACACAAGAGAAAGATATTTGTGAAGCACCAAATAAGAATTCCCAATCAGTTTTTACAGAAGAAAAATATTTTGAGAGGGACTATGTGGAACATGCATGCCCACACATACTACCAGATATACAAATATCAGAAAAAATAATACAGGAGTTAAGTAAATTAGGCAGAGGAAAAGCAAATGGTCTTGATGAAATTTCATGTTGGGTACTATGAGAATGTGCAAAGGAGTTAAGTAAACCATTATTTTTAATTTTCAAGAAATCCTTGAGTCAAGGTAAACTACCTGATATTTGGAAGAAAGCAAATATTGCCCCCTTTTTCAAGAAAGGGAATAGACAAAATCCACTCAACTACCGACCAGTATCACTGACCAGTGTTGTAAGCAAGGTATTAGAAAAGCTTATAAGAAAAGCTTGGGTAAATCATCTAGAAGAACACAATATGATAACAGAAAGACAGTTTGGTTTCAAAAAAGGAAAATCATGTGTTACTAATCTGTTGGGCTACTATGACAGAGTAACAGACACAATACAGGAAAGAGAGGGATGGGTGGACAGTATCTATTTAGATTTCAAGAAAGCTTTTGACACAGTACCACACCAAAGACTTTTATGGAAACTGTACCATCAAGGAGGAATTCGAGGCAAACTGTTTTGTTGGATGCAAGATTTTCTCATAAAAAGAGAAATGAGAACAGTACTAAGGGGAAACTACTCATCATGGAAAGAAGTGACTAGTGGAGTACCACAGGGTTCAGTGCTGGCACCAATCATGTTTGTAATGTATATAAATGATATAGACAGTAACACTGGAAATGAAAACTATCTAAATATGTTTGCAGATGATGCAAAAATACAAAGAATTACTAACACAGACTCTTGTAAAGAGCTACAAGAAGAATTAAAAAAACTTCATGAATGGAGTAATACATGGCAAATGGAATTCAATGTGGACAAGTGCCATGTAATCAAGTTTGGTGAAAGTGGAAAAAGACTTGATTGGGATTATACGTTAGGAAATATAACCCTACACACATCAGAAAGAGAGAAGGACCTAGGTGTGATTATCAATAACAGACTATCTCCGGCTGACCACATCAGTGAGAAGGTACGGAACATGTATACACTGCTTGCAAATATGAGAATAGCATTCACATACATAAATGAAGACATGCTAAGAAGGATAATAACATCATTCATTAGACCAACCCTGGAGTATGCATCAGTAGTCTGGAGTCCTCATCTCAAAAAACACATAGACAAGATTGAAAAAGTTCAAAGGGCAGCTACAAGATGGATATCAAGCTTAAGGGATATAAGCTACGAAGAAAGACTAAATAAACTGAATCTACCAACACTACAGGAGAGAAGGAAAAGAGGTGACATGATAATGCTATATAAGTGCATATCAGGGAAGGAGAAAATAGACTAAAATGATTGCTTAACATATGTGGAAGCATCAGCAAGAGGACACTACAAAAAACTGCATAAGAAGAGAGGTGATAAAGACATGAGGAAATTCAGTTTCCCAAACAGAGCAATTGATCAATGGAATGCACTACCGAATGAAATAGTGTGTGCCAAAACAATTCACAAATTTAAGGATATGTACGATAAATATGGTTTAAGACACGGGACAGTACGAGCTTGACTCATTCCTGTAAAGATACAATTAGGTAAGAACAATTAGGTAAGAACACACACACACACACACACACACACACACACACACACACACACACACATCTCCCTTGCATCTCCCCACTTTTCTCTCATTTTATTCACTGCTTTCCTTGTTACCTTTCTGTCTGAGTGCCTGTATGCATGAACTTTACAGCTCTTACATACGGATCTCCATACTTAATAACAGGGTGAACTAGTAAGCTTGATAATTCAGCTGTCTGGAAGTGAGTCAGGCAAGGCGAGGAATGGGGCGGTGGAGACAGAAGGAATGAGGAAGACAAGAAAAATGGAGGCAAGAAGTCTGGAGGATGAAAGAGGAAAGGTATATAATTGAGGGAGAGAGGGAGAGGGATAAAGTGGTTATGAGGGAAGCTTGGAGAATCAGTCCATCCAATAATCATCTGTTCCTTATCTGCATATGAACCGGGGACTTGGTGTCTCAGTCTTGACACTTTGGGCGAGGGTGACCAGCTTCGCATTTCTTTGAGAGGCATAACGTTAACAATAAACCCAAACATCCCCAGGATGTTGATCCTTGCTCGCCCCATTCTGTTGAAGCGCTTAACCCACTTGACTACCAGGCGCAATTTGGTTATAGGGTTGCCACCAGGCGTATTAATGTTGTGATGTGTTACAATAAGCCATTTGGTTTGTCATTCTGTGTAAAATGAGGTGAAGACAACACTAAATCGAATGTGTGGATTGTTGGGGCCTCCACCCATTACAAAAGCAGAGAGAATAGAGAAGGTAGAGAAAAAGCGAAAGGAACATGGTTGGATGAAGTATTTGAAACATTGCAAGGGAAAGAAAGCGGCGATACAGCATGCTATAGGGAAATGTGAGGAGGCAGGGACATGAATGAAGAGGAAATGACGCAGGTAATCAGGAAGAAAAGAAAAAAGACTCGAGAAGAAACAGCAAGGGAAACAGGAAATTGTGGAAAATTCAGGTTCTGAAGAGAAGAAAAACAAATGTGATAGGGACACACACACACACACACACACACACACACACACACACACACACACACACACACACACACACACACACACACACACACACACACACACACACACACACACACACACACACACACACACACACACACACACATAAAGAGAAAGGGAAGCTTGTAAGAAAGTAAAGGTCTTGGAAATAGAAAAGGAAGTAAAACAAAAATGAAATGAAAAGAAACAAGCCAAGACAATGGGAAAAGAGACGAAAGAAAACAAATATAAATGGAATGAGGAAGGAACACAAGAGATGATGGGAAAAGACAAAGTAAGGAAGTGAAAAAGGTAGGGAAGAATTATGAAATGAGATGAGGCAGAAACAAGTAGGGAAAGCATGGATGATAGTAAAAGAGAGAGAGAGAGAGAGAGAGAGAGAGAGAGAGAGAGAGAGAGAGAGAGAGAGAGAGAGAGAGAGAGATCTGCAAGTGGCAAACAAATAGGAAAAAAAACGTAAAATTATGAATGGAAAATGAGGAGGAAAGATTCAGGTTATAGCAGAAACAAGGGGTGAATGCGGCAGATGGACTTCTATCTATCTATCTATCTATTGCCAGACGCCATAATCCCGTATGGGGTGGCTATTTGACTCTGAGTTATTTGTTTTACAGGGAGAGGCACTAACCCTCCACCAACCCACTTGACACGTAGAGAGAACGTATGGTTTGGTTATATGGTTACCACCCAGCGTTGTAAATGGTTTCTTGGTTTACAGGAAACCATTTGGCTTGTCACTCAATGTAAAGCCACCTGTAACGGAAAGAAAAGCATTAAGTAGTGACAGGAAAGATGGGCATCAGGATTAAAAAAAAGAAAAAAAAAAAACGGAGGAAGGATAAACTAGTAAATATAATGGTTACTAAATCACTTACGTCCTTATGTTTAACTGCGTCACTACTAATTATCAGTAAATGTTTGCAATGAAGAACTTATTTGTGCTCGAAGCCCCTGTCATTAATTCAGATGCTCCTACAGAACACAAAACTTAATAAGCCTCATATATCTTAGATTAATTAGCAAGAAATTTGCATAAACTTGACAGTGATTGAATAAGTTATAACATGCTTGCACTTTTCATAATAAATGGTGACAGAGTCAGTCTCATTTCATTAAGCTGTAATAGCCTGCATCCATGTTAAGTACGCCAGCCAGTGGGTGTATGATGATACGGTGACGTATGAAAAGTAAGAGATAATGACTACAAAACACCTGAAAAAAGAACACTTGTAAGAACACGAAAAGCAAGTTACCATGTATTGAGTAGCATTATCTATTATTTCTTCTCTAATGTTTAATCGTTACTACTGTAATATGAAGACAATTTCTACTTCCTATCAGTAGTAGTCAAATGCGTATCTGCCTAAGCACAACTTGCCTTATATAATTTGCTGGACTATTCAGACTCGTTACCTTTGCCTTAAAGATATTCGGCCTAGTATTTGCCCTATATAACTTTATGAGACAAAAAATATTCAAGGAAAAATATGAGGAAATACATTGGTCTCCATTCCCTACCCCCAAAAGTACCCTTGTAATCATGGCTTTACCTTCTTATATTCTTTGCTGTCAGATCATACCACTCTGACACAGACCCTAAATAAACTCACCACCAGATCGCATAGGTCTAAACTATAGTCGATTTCAGTATTTTTCTTATAAAAGATTTCCCTTTTGAAGGTTATGTTAGTATAATAAGCTAGGTTAAGTCTAGAGCTAAGTTAGGTTGTGTTAGGTTAGTCAGTGTGGTTATGTTCGAGTTTTCGTACATAAGTAACACTGATCATCCTGGAGAAAAAAATCATTCGTGAAATGGCCTTCAGTACAGGAATGTTCATGTTGTAGATAAAATCATAGTCTGTCTGGCCGGACAGGTCCATCATCCGTTTCGTGTAGTGAATTGGGGTTCACCTGCAAGTGACATCGCCTGGGGCACAGAGAGGCACAGGGAAAAATGTGGAGGTTTGGTTCGTGGATGGACGCCGCATTTGAGTCTTTCCACTCAGTTAACAGGGACGCCATATAAGGTTCCCATTACCCCAAGATCTGGTTATATACTTACCACTCTGCTTGTAAATGGTCTCTAGAAGTACAGGAAACCATTATGTTTGTCATTTAGTGTAGAAGCACCTGGACTAGAAAGAAGAGCAATGAAAGTGACGGGAAGGATAGAGAAAACTAGGGAGAGAGGCAGCCACAGAAATAGAATAAAAGTGAAGAAATAAGCAGACAACACTGCATCAAGTGGGTGCATGATGGTCACCACCACCTACTACCTATTATAGGAATGTAACCATAAAATGGAACACCTCCAAGACAACTTCATCACTGGGTCATGGTAGGTCAGCATTTCAATACAGGACACAGCACCTGGCCAACTAGAGTCATATTGCACAAAGAATACAATATTTTTGAATTACAGTAAGTAATTAGTGTACAGTAGGGAGTGAAACATGGGTGAGCGAGTAGAATATGTTCGAGTCTTCAAGCTTTTGTTAATGTTATGCACAGATATCATTCAGTCGCAACTTTGCGCTGGAGTTTCACTGATTTCTTTCATGTGATCTTCATTTTGTTGTTCGCTTTCTGCAGAAGTCAAATAAGCATGTCGCGACTTTTGACTCACATCAAAGATCTAATTAGAATGCTTTCTTTATAGTGACAGCGATATCAGCCATTACCCAGACAAATCGGCCATATCTTACCTCACGTGATATTGTTATTTCTGAACCAGCTTCCATGATTTGAATGGCAAATTCAGTTTTTAACCATTAAGCTGCGGAGGTGTTATTGTAACCCACACGTCCATGATGCAGCAAATACTGGAAAAACATGTTTTCACTAGCTGTTTTTACACACATATCAAACCAAACATATCTGAATTTTAGTCAAAGTTCAGTTCTTCCGCTAACCATTGAAACAAACTGGAGGTCAACAGGCGGTCCAGGGATGGAGAAAGAGCGAGATTTTTTTGTTTTAATAAATCACACATTGTCACCAGTTATAATTACATGGTCACCTGTAAGGCATGGAAGTTTTTTTTTTTTTTTTAATAACAGAACGGAGGAAGGAAAAACAAATGAATAAAAAAAAAATCCATACACCAGATTACTGGTGTCCTCTGTTCATAAAATATCTATAACAGTTAGACCTGAACAGCTGTGGGTTGATTTTTGGAGGGAAACAACTCTGGGGAAGCCAGTTTCAGAGAGATGCAGTTCGGGGAATGAAAGAATTCTGATAGGCAGAAGTTCTGCAATATGGCTGAGTGACATTCCAGTCATGAGGGCTACCAGATGCCCAAGTAACACGAGGGAAGGCATGGAGAGGTGGCACCATGGACGCAACTTCGACTGAGCATTTGCCAAAAAAAATATCTGTAAAATAATGAACGGGAGGCAACATTCCTTCTTACTTGCAGGGGGTGTGTTTATTTGTAATGGCAGGGTTCTCAATGATTCTAATAGCTTTGTTCTGAATTTTGTCTAGTTGTTTTAATGCAACCTTTCCACATCCATTCCACAAGGGTGAACAATATTCAAGCTGAAAGCGCACATGACTCTTATAAATTATAGCTAAATGCTCATCAGCGAAGAAGTTACGGACTCTGTACATAACATAATGCTGCAGAGTTAACACATCAAAGGAGATATGTTGCACTTGAGTCCCCCGTCCCAAATTAGTTACTTATTAAGTTGTTTTTCTAGCACGTATTGCTGACTGTGCACGTAGGAGTTATTTTCTGTCTCTATCAGCACTTATCTTTACTCTCATAGCCATAGTAATCCACAATAACTTTAAAGAGAGCATCACATTCACTTTCTAGTGTGCATTGCATTGGAATGGCACTCAGCATTGTCCCCTTATTCACTATTTTCCTAATATATATTTCTTATGTATTAAGGGAAAGACAAACAATGGCGGTGAATGCGAATAGCAGGGTAGTGTAGGCAGGGAGGGGCATGACAATAGGAAGAGGGAAGGCAGGGTAGCGAGTGACAGGGTAGAGTAGCGGGAGGCAGGGTAGAGTAGGGAGAGGTAGGGTAGGGCAAGAAAAGGCAGCGTTAGGTGGAGAGATGGTGGGGGGAGGGGTAGGGGTAAGGCAAAGCATGGCTGGGAAAGGTAAGGAAAAGGAAGCCATGGTAACAAATGGCAGCACTGCACTTGCTGCTAAACATACCACTTGAATAAGTAACTGAGGTGTCAACGCATTGTATATGTTTATTTTTCTACCATTTATTACTAGTTCGATACCCTCAGGGTTATTATAGGCAGGGTAGGAAAGAGAAAGGCAAAGCATGGCAGGATAAGGCAGGGTAGGGTAAGGAGAGGCAAGGCATGGCAGCGCTACACTTACCGCTAAACATGCCACGTGAACATAATTATAATCGAGGTGACAACACATTACTTTCCTTATATTTTTTACATTGTCTCACTAACACATCATAGTGTTACTCACAACATACTGAAGTAGCTAAAATTTGCAGATATGCCATGTGAGGGATAAAATTTAAAACCATATAAATAATTAAATATTTATTTGTTTTTCTACCACCAGTTGTACATGTAGGTCATTTTCTTTTTCAGAACCTATTTTTAGACGTAAAAGAAACCAAAATAGCGTCATGGCGAGCGACGCTTTCAATTTCGCTAGAGTATAAGGTACAGCTATGTTATGCTGTCTCCAGCGCTGTCTTTACACATAATTGCGGGATATCCCGAAGTGTTTGATTGGAGATATGATTGGAAAAGTAAGGAATGTGAAGGTGGATGGAGTAGTTGGTCCGTGGAGTGTGCCTGCAGAGATGGATGCGAATGGCAGTGCTCTAGGGAACGTGTGTGCCGGGAGAGGGTTGGTGATAGCCAATACCCTCTTCAGGTACAAAATAATCCTCGGGTATACATGGCGAGTGATGAGAAGGGTGGGTGGTGAACTGAATGAATGGAAGGCAATGGTTCATTATGTACGTGTGGATGATAGGATGGAAAGGTGTGTAATGGATGCAAGAGCATACAGAGGCTGGGGGAGTGGACTTTCTGACCACCACTTGGTGGCTGTGAGAGTCAAGGTTCAAATGAAATGGAGGAATAGAAGAAGGGAAGGACAAGACGAAGCAGTTCATACAAAGAGGGTGGAAAGGTTACAAGAGGATGGAAAATAGGCAGAATATAAGACAGAAGTGGAGGAGCGATTGGGTAAATATGGATTGGAGCAGATGGGGGAAGTGGAAGTGTTTGTAAGATATTCACAGAAGGAATCTGTGCATCGTGTGAGGTGGTATGTGGGATGAAGAGAAGACGAAAGGGGGTGCAAGGAACAACATGGTGGAATGAAGAGGTGAGGCAGACTGTGGCACAAGAGAAGAAAGCATATAGTGATTGGATGAGAAACAGGGATGTGGAAGAAGTTGAGAGACGGAAGAAAGAGTTATATGCAGGAGGAAGAGAGAGAGGAAAAGATTAGTAAGAGAGTGTAAGAGGAGGGTGGGTGAGGAATTTGGAAGGAATTTGAGTGTAAAGTGGAGGGAATGTAAGAAAATGTTCTCGAAAGAGGCAAAGAGAGTTAGGGTGTCAAAGAAGTAAGTCGGGGAGTGAGAGAAACAAATAGTAGATTACTGGTGGGGAAGGGAGAAGAAGTGAGCAGATGGGAGAACAATTTTATGAATTGTTGAACATAGAGAATGAAAGTAATGCGAGTATAAGTGGCTGGAGAATGGCTGGGAGAAGGAGGGACGTGAGATGAGAGAAAGAAATCAGTAGGATGGAATTTGTGGAAGCAATAAAGAAAGTTAAAGTGGGGAAAGCCCCAGGAATTGATGGAGTGTGTGGTGAAACGCTGAAGCATGGGGGAAAGATAGTAGGAGAATGGATGTGGGTAAGATGTGCAGATTGGCCTGGGAGGAAGGTAGAGTCCAGGAGGATTGGAACTCAGGTATAACTATTATTCCCCTGTACAAAGGCAATGGGAAAAAAGAAATGTGTGATAATAACTGAAACATTAGTCTTCCTAGTGTAATAAGAAAAGTATATGGTAGGATACATATTGACAGAATTAGGGAAATAACAGAAGAATTAGTTGGAGAAGAACAGGGAGGTTTTAGGAAAGGAAGAAGTTGCATAGATCGGATATTCATTCATAGGTCTTTAGTGGAAAAGTTTGTAGAGAAAGGAAAAAATTTGTACACGGCCTTCATGGATTTGGAGAAAGCATATGACAGAGTGGACAGACAAGGATTGTAGAAAGTATTAAGAATATATGGAGTAGGTGGGAAGTTGTTGAATGCCGTGAAGAGTATGTAGGAAGGTGCTAAGGCTGTAGAGTGTGTGGATAGTGAACTGAGTGAATTTTTCTATATGAAGGTTGGATTGAAACAGACGTATCATGTCTCCATGGTTGTTCAATCTGTATATGGATGGGATTATAAATGAGATAGGAAAGGCAGAGTAGGGTGGGGAAATTCAAGGTAGATGGCAGGGTAGAGTAGGGCGATGCAGGGTTGGATAAGGATATGCAAGGTTAGGGAAGAAAACACAAAGCATGGGAGAGAAAAACAGGGGAGAGAGATGCAGTGAATGTTAGGGAAAGAAAGAGTACAAGGAGGCAGGGAAGGGTAAAGAAAGACAAGGTAGGCTAGGGAAAAGCAGGGAAGAGTAAGGAGATGCAGGTTAGGGTACAGTGCGGTAGGAGAAGGAAGGTTAGAGGAGGGAGATGCGGGGTAGGGTAGGGCATGGCAAGGAGATACAGGGTAGAACAGAGAAAGACAAAGCATGACAGGGAAAGGCAGGGTAGGGTAAGGAAGAGCAAGGCAGGGTATAGAAAGGCATGGTCATGTGCTCCAATTAGAGTCATTTTCTCCTTTCTTTCACTTCCTCCCCTTTGACAACGCTATCATTATTACCACTACATGAAATGCGGCACCACTCAGGCCGCTGGGCGTGATTCCCGCTTTTAGACAACGGTGGATGGTAAGCATTTGAGAGAAACAGGGCGCTATCGGCAGTGGGTGGTGACCAGTGGCAGACTGACTGGTGCAATGCCTCCTACAGCCTGGGATGGATCCAGGACACCCACTCAAAAAGCATATTCAAAAGCTAGTCGGGAATGATCGAACACGAAAACTGCAAACATTCCTGCTGCTTTTTTGTACACACCTTCACAGATGTGCATACAGTCCTTCCAGAGGTATACCATAGCCTAAGGGATAAGGATGCCCAGTCAAATGAATTACTCTAAAGATGAGTAATCTTCAAACAGAATCAGTGATATAACTTTTTAAATACTTTTGACATTTGTAATAATATATGAATCAACTTCAAGAAAGGGCATTTCTCATGGTGATAATAATATTTCGTTACCATTTCAAAACTGTATAATTCATACTTGTAATTTTCATACAGTCACAAAATACATGAATAGAGGCTGCCTCACTTTACACCCTTACCCACTCACTGGCCTTGGAGGTAAGTTTTGAATGTGGTGGTGCTGTATTCGCTGGCTTTCGTTATCACGCTTGGACAATCAACCAGCTGGTGACGAAAACATTTTATATGTATACGAATGTTATCCCCCCCCTTTTTTTTTTAAGGTACAGTGCCATTCAGTATTGAGGAATAATAAATCTTCTGTTCTAAGTCATTCTACGTCTTCGTGACACTGAGGTACTGAACTGAAGAAAAAGAATGAGAGAGAGAGAGAGAGACAGACAGACAGACAGAGAGAGAGTACTCGTATAGCAGTAAAACAAAGCAAACAAAATAAAAAAGCTGGAATAACGATCACGTAGTACGATTTAACTCACCAGTGTGATTAGTGTATTATTCGATGCAGTCCTCTCTCTCTCTCTCTCTCTCTCTCTCTCTCTCTCTCTCTCTCTCTCTCTCGTTTTCCCTCTCCCTTTTTTACCTTCTTAATCCAGCATCCTCCCTCCACTCCCCATCACACAATCTCCATCAACATAGCCTTAATTCCAATAGGTTTGCCGAGCTACTAACCATCCAATGGGAGTTTGTTATGGCCCCACCTTGGACCCCAGGACATTGCGGTCGTCAGCCACACAAGAGGCAGCAGAGTAGAAGCAAAAAAATAATATTAAAATAATACAAATAATTAAGTACATAAAAATCCCAGTGAAGTTGCTTTGATCAGCCCATCTGCCCAGCCCTGCTCTTTCTCTATACCTACACACGCATGACTGGATGTAAATGCTTAGCTGATCTATTTTGCAGTAGACGCATCTGGCTAACTGATCAAAATTCTCTCTCTCTCTCTCTCTCTCTCTCTCAGCATTACTGACTACGTATGACTAGTGTAGTGGTGCTTACTCAGTCGCTTTTCTCTCACGCACTCACGGGTTAATACCACTGTTATCCTTTGATTCTCATCACATTTCAACATTTGTAGTTTTAATTCCTTCGGTATACCGTATAGGCCATCTCCCCCCCCCCAGCAATTCTTCTTCTTTCGGTATAGGCCTCCCCCCAATCTTCTTCTTCTTCCTCTTTTTTTTTTTTTTTAGGGCATCTGTCTCCGATTTGACTTGGCATTCATGACGCTTTTCGAACTCTTCATCCCACGTATAGCCCTTATGTAGCCCTTATGAAACCCTTCACTGTTAGACAGATATTCTAATCTGAATGCATTCATTTGGTGGTACAAAGAGAATAAAATCATACTCTATTAATAAAGAGGTATAAAATTCACTGTGTTAAAGCTTGCTAATATTACATATACATGTTATGGTTACTTTGTTTACTGAACCATATATAGATAGATAGATAGATAGATCTATATCTATATCTATATCTATCTATCTATCTATATAGATAGATAGATAGATAGATAGATAGATCTATATCTATATCTATATCTATCTATCTATCTATCTATATATATATGTTATGCTTACTTTATTTATTGAACCATTGATAGATAGATAGGTAGATAGACAGATAGACAGAAAGATAGATAGATATAGATAGATAGGTAGATAGATAGATAGATATAGATATAAATATATAGATATATATATTTGCATTCCATCTTCTGTTAATAGATTCTGTTTATACTCGTCCCACGATGTATCCTTTGATCCATGTCTTTTATTTTGTCTATCAGTTTATATACATCGAACAATCCACCAGTCAGTCTACCTATATCTATGCCTCGACGTATATCTATCTATCTATCTACCTATCTACATTATTCTATCAATCTATTTACCGAATCACTCTCGTATACTCTATGCGTTTGTCTCCTTATACTGCGATAGTATTTCTGTATACAAAGAAAACCATCAAAGGATATTTAGAATTTATACCATGACCATTTAATTACTTTTTTCCTTCACATACAGTATTTTATTTTTAAAAGCAAAATGTTTTAAGACAGGCCTATTTCGTATTATTAATTACATTTAATAAATGGCTGAAAAATTAATCAAATTTACAGTACTTATTAATGAAAGAGAGAGAGAGAGAGAGAGAGAGAGAGAGAGAGAGAGAGAGAGAGAGAGAGAGAGAGAGAGAGAGAGAGAGAGAGAGAGAGAGCACTACGGTTACACATACGAAATTATCACCACCACATCAGATACACTTGCCACATTAGCACTACACGACTGTCATCTCTACCACAGCTACCACAGTTACTTCTATATCACATTTACGCCTACCATAACCATCCCAATTCGGCAGTTACAGTTACCACAGCCAAGACAGCTATCACAGAAATACTTAATTCAGTTGCTACCATTGCCACAATTACACCTACCATAATGGCAGGTACCATAGCTGCAAGAGTGCCACAGTAAATTTTGTCACAACAGCCCCCTTATATATACCACATCAACTGAATTTCCATCACCTCCACAACTTTATTTACCACAAATACCATTATTAATCACCTATCACAACAACCATCACTATCACAACGACCTCATTTAACCCAACCGCAATTGCCAGCATTGCCATCACTACTACAGTCATAACTACAGCTACCAGAAATAATATGTATACACCACCAGTGCCACAATTACCACCAGTATAGCAGTTACGCCTGCCACCCCTAACGTCACTAGCAGTTACACTTAGTAGATCGCATACCACTGCCAGATTTACACCATCTAACCTTAACACTACAGCCACAGTTAAATCTTCCACAACTATCACCACTTCCAAAGTTGCAGAAGCCAGCACTGTTTTTACTACCACCGCAGTATTATTATCATCACAACCATCAGAGTTACTTCCTTTGCTAAGGCTAGACCTACCTGTTTTACCAGTAATGCCATAATTATTAAACTTACAACTACTCATCATATTTCAGCTTCCACCAAAATGGTAATCACGACTATCAAACCACTACTGCTAGTTCCACAGCCACACGAACCTACTATAGCATCATAAGCACCTCATCAATAGTTGCCTATCGGCCTACTGCGACCACCTTCACTACCACAGGTGCCATTACTTCCGCCCGTTACTGCCAACAAGTTTACGACGGTTACCAGAACCACCAGCACTACCCAACCTGCCATAATCAAATACTTTAAGCAATACAGTCAACACCACGACTACCACCACCACAACAATTGTTACACCTACCATAACAGCAACAATTACTACAGCTACCACCACTACCGCCCTGACTACCACAACTACCATCACTATCACAGCTATCAAAATTACCACAACTGTCACCACCCACAACCATAACTACTTATACCACCATAAGTCACATCCATCACAACACTACAACTATGACAACTATCGCAACTGTCATAGCTACAACCATCACTACCACCGGAGCCAAGCCCACTACAATAACATCTGTCATAATTCCCATATGCACTTAAACCATTTAGACCACCACAGTTACCACAGCTACCACCACTGCAGCTCCTTCAACCACCAGCACCGCACCACACTCACACGATTACTCAAATTATCATGAACAGAAACATCACGAATACAGCATTATTTTTTCTACACTGCGACAACCAATGAGTTAAACTCTAGTTACCACAATCATCACAGCTTAATCACTACATCAATTACCACAGCTGCCTCTACTAAGGAATTTACTACAACAACCAGCTCGTGCCACAATCACCAGTCAGCCCCCTGTTGCACCAAAAATAGTTTTAGCATCAGTCAGCTACCAGGACTCTACACACGTTCTTCAGTGCCATCCTTAGGTGAAATATTAAATGTGTTTATCCTTCGTGCTGCCAGGCGATTTTATTCGGTTTGGGTATGACATCTCTTACTCCTGGAGTCAAAAACAATCTGCCAACCCCGTCATACCCTGATGTTTAATTTTCTACAACCATGAGACATTTTTTGTTTCATAATGTCCACTGCTAGAGAAAGAAAAATTTAAAAGTTAAAAAATAATCTCTCTTAGCCCATTCTAATTAAATTTGACACTATCCAAGTTTCTACACTGCCTTGAGGAACCAGTTTTAATGACTGTACGGTACCTGCAGTAACTACCCATCAACAAAATAATGCGTTCACAAGTATTTCCTGGTGAAAAATTTCTTTACCAAAATCATAATATCACCGTATTAGTATTGATGGCATTGGCAGACCTATTATATACATATCCAAATGCAATAACTGTAGAGTCAGGTGTAAGGTTATGAAAACAGTTGTCGTTCGTTCGTTTAAAGATTTCCTGCACCTATAGTGCAGGCAGGGCCGTACATTAGCCCGGTCAATGGGGTGTGGGCTGAGTTAAAAAAAGTAAGGGGGAAAACGGAGCCTGGGGACTGCCCAGCACACACACCCTGTCTTCTGGATGGCTTTGTAGTGTGTGTGAAACAGTAGTCACGAGTTCGCGAAATATGGAAGTCTACGACCGTTAGTCAAAATCCCATAGAATTTCGCTGTTCATTTTTTTTTTTTTTTTTTGTGTGTGTGACCGACTCTGGGCATAGACTTCACAGCCTATTCCCAAGGCCCAGTAGTCCTCCTACATTCCATACACCTCTACATGTCACCACTTCGGCGCTAACACCCACCGTCCATACTGAACACATGCTAGGGCTGTCTCATATAGGACTGGTGCATTGGTTTTAGCGGGGGTATTTTTACGACATGTAGGCGGGTCTCCTGGTAGATCAATAAAGTCTGATTTTTTATGAAATTCAAATCCTTAAACTGTTCCCTGCCCCAGCCGGGATTTGTACCTGGGTCCGGTAGGATTGCAAGCCACCTCTCTACCGACTGAGCCACCACCTCCCCCAAGCACTCTGGTTGTAACAAGTTTTCGAATTATTTGTTGCTTCACGAGTGACTGTCTTTATGCACAGACAGTAGTGTACCACTGGGCAAAATTAGAGTGTATATACCCTTTGTCCCGTCCCTGTAACTGCCGGGAAAGGAAGCCCGTCCTCTTCCGGTGAACACGTCCTCCATCGCGTGGGAACAAAGACAGTTAGTGTCCGGCATCCTCGAGAGATGGACGTATTCGACAGAGCAGTTAAAGATAGCAGTGATCACCGAAGACTACCCCTCGTGTCTTGGCGTTGTCTTAGTGGCTAAATTACCCAGTCTTCTTGCAGCTCTGCAACCCACTGTCTCTGCAGCTGGCAGCCCCAAGAGGTGGATGTAACAGAAAGCATTACAACCTAAGCAACGACCAGTAGATCAGCCCAGTCTCGTTGCTGCCCAGCGACTATACCTTTCTGTTTACCAGTATTTTCTATCTGTTTTCTTGATTTAAGAGTGTTCAATAGCTTGACTGAGTGAGTAAATTAAGTATACTTGATTAAGTTCTCTTGTAACGTAAGCATTCATTCTGCTGTGATTAATAAATTTTCAATTCTCCTTTTGAGCCCAGTTAGATATAAAATCGTGTTTCATTCCCAGAAATTCTTACTTACTTTGCTCGTACTTAGCTTGCACAAACTTTTCTTGTTACTAATCACGACTGGTTAAGCTAGTTCTTTCATATTAATTCATAATAAAACCGCTGCGCAAGATAGGGGACATGAAAGCAAGAGCCTGGTGTAGTATTTCTAAATTCCAGGGTAAATTGTTAATTGTCAGCGGGCAGGGCTCTTTCTCTTAGAGGACGACAGTACTTATTAATTCAGCATCCATGATTACCCACTGTGTACTGTTTGAAGAGGAAGTTTATATATTTCTCATTTTCAAGGAATCGGTGATGTAAGCCGGAATAAAGAATTAAAATTTAGGACTTTAAACTCATAAGTAAAAAAAAAAAAGTTAATCCCCGTTTCTTTCATAACAAAAGTAAACATTAAGGTGCATCAGATAAGCTTTTCTTCATTAGGCAAAATGCGAAATAAAGATTACTGTAGATTTCTGAGTGACTCAAGTAGTTGGCATATCCGATTTTCCAGGTCAGGAATTTTTAATTATTTACTTATTTTTACTCATGTGCGCGACCGAAATAACTTTCATCACTACCACCGCTATCATCACTATCATCACTACGACTAGCAACACTCCAGCTACCGTCACTACCAATACCATTTCTACCACGTCTGCATCCAGTAAAATTACGACGATAATCTAACCAGATGTATGCGCCGACGTGCTCTGCAGTTTCTGTGCATACGCAGATACTTAATCGAAAGCGCAAAACTACGTGCCTCATGTTGTCTTGAAAGTCTGGTATGGTGTAAGTATTGATTTTCTTGCAACAGACTCAGTGGACTGGATATTACTGTGATGCACTCAAGCTTCTTCCTCTCTTTTGCTTTTTTCATTTTCACCGCCATCGATGGTGTGAGTAAAGTACGAATGCATTAAAACATAGGCAGGACACAGGATTTCCATATCTATCTGTCCACCTATCTACCTATCTACCTATCTATATGTATGTATGTATTTACAGTATGTTATGTATGTGTGTATGTATGTATGTATGTACAGATACTGCCGACCACATGAACGCAGACACATATTTATGTAAACAGACAAGCCTTCTAAAACATTTTTAAAAATAGACTATGCACTAACAGATAGGATGACATGCAGACAAGTACAGCCACAAGTCAGAAAATAAAAACAAAGCCATGCAGACAAACACGGCCACACACAGTAACTTGGCCCAACTGAACTTCGGTGGAGTTAATCAAGACATGAATTACAAGAGGAAAGTGTCCAATTAGTGGAAAGGAGCAATTAGCAATTATGAAGAGCCCTTGAGGCGATGAGGCTAAAGATGCTGTCATTAGAGAGAGAGAGAGAGAGAGAGAGAGAGAGAGAGAGAGAGAGAGAGAGAAGAGTGGGGGCAGGCATGATGAATGAGATTAAATCTGAGTGGGTATTTCATATCTGTGACGAAAGAGTATAAGGGGGAAAATATCGTTCAGCAGCAAAGTGAGCCATCGACAGAGAGAATGATGAAGCGAATGACTGAAGGTAAGAGATTAACACTTTACAGTGAGTAGCCCTCCTGAATTCGGACAGAATCGCCTAGCGCCAACGAAAGAAAAAACAAATCTATTCAAGGCGTTAATGAATATAATCAGTGATGAGTAAAGAGAAATGAATAATTGAGTGAAACAGAGTGAAACAGTGAATGATAGTGGGAGGGTGTAAATGAGTGAAAATTTGAGTAAAAGTCGGAAATGAATAAGTGTGAGATTAAACGTAAAGAAATGATTGAGGGAGTAATGAGAGTACGTGAGAACGATAGTAAGAGTGAATGAATGAAAGAACATGAAAAAAATATTTTTATGCAGGTGGTTATGACAGTGAAAGAGTAAATCACAAAATCAAGCATTAGTTGGTAAATATGAGTGAGAGGAAAACACCTTATGAGGGCAAAGGTTTATGAATGCTCTAAATATTTCAATCTACTACATTTAATCCAGCAGCTAATAAATGATGGTGTTTGACGAAGCTCGGTGCAGCAAACCATTGTGCACCACTACTACTGCTGGCTTATTCTCATGTATTTTTTCTAACAACTGTCTCCATTCCGTATAATTCGACTTTTTACACCTGACTTCACAGCTGCACGTGTCCTCCCTCCCTCCCTCTCTCTCTGATTTGACCAAACTCTGTCAAGTGTCTGAGGCTTAGGCAAGAACGAAGAAGGTCAATTTTAAACACAATTAGTGAAAGATGAACGTGATAGGGGATGGTTGTAATATGGTTTACGTGGCTGTGTGTGAACAACTTTGGTCTGGTTTTATCCGAAGTTGGTGGAATCGTTAAGGGTCAGCCAATGGACTGGCCAATAGTTGTTGACGACAATAGGTCAAAGGTCAAGTTCGCATGGTAAGATCAGCTTTAGTAACTTCAATCATATTTAGCCTGACATGTGGGAGGTTCAAGGTAGACTGAAAAAGATGTGATCAAGAAATCAATCAAAGGTCATAGTCATTGGTCAAGGTCAAATGGTCGGCTACATAACTCAGAGAGCTTTATTTAATTTGGATCAAACTTTAAGGAAGGACAAGGGCCAGCCAAGGATGAAGATGTTTGATTTTGAAAACTATAGCTCAAAGATCAAAGTCCCGGCATAAGATGAACTGTACAGTTTTGATTCGATTTAGGACAATGGTGGTGGGAGTGTTAATTTCAGGCAATAGTGCGATAACTCGATTTCAGGACTAATTTGCTGAAGGTAAAGACCACAGGGTAAATTCAGATATTCGGGCCTTGGACAACTGGTGGCCGCGGGTGTTGCACTCACTGGATGCACCTTTTTCCCTTTAAACATCCGACTATTCTTATAGTTTACATAGTCTTCTCCCGAAACCCAGTATATGTCCTACGCGCTACTAATGGCGTCACATATCTTCACATGTCATTACTTCGTTACAAATGCCCACGGAAAATACTGAGGGCATTCCAGAGCTGTCATACTCAGGACTGCCGTGATTAGTAGCGATGCTTTATGGCACATCGATGTTTTTTGTGGAAAACGTTTTAAGATTATTTTTAAGCAGAATTCGGATCCAAAAACTGTTCCCTATTCCACGCTAGTATCGATCTCGTGGCATTTAGAACAACAGCCCAACATTGCCACACCACCTCCACCTCATCCACTGAGAAAGCGAGAGTGAAGAAAGTGAGAATGATAGAGTAAGAGAGTGCAACATAGAAAAATGAAAACAAATAAAAAAACTGTAGATCGTGAAGGGAACACGGTGAATTGTGGAGGAGGAGCCTAGGGGAGAGCGCAAAATGGGCATAGAGAACAAATGACAGAGAGTAATACGGAAGAGTGAATGAAAGAAGGGCAGGCGTGAGCGGACGTAAAAAGAAGAATGTGGGGAGGTGTACAACGGAAAACAAGTGGAGAGGTAGGAAGGGAGGCTGGTATGGCGGCAGGACTAGAGGATGGAGGAGAGGCAGGAGAGGCTTTATGAGTTAGCAATGTATAAAAACATGAGGAAATAAAATCCATGAAAGGGAGTGAAGTGTATGAAAAATATAATGATCTTGACTGCATTTGTCAAGGAATCATTGAACGTCTGGTAATGGTAATGTGACAAGCGGCATGACAGCCCGAATTTTTTGAGGTATTAACTTTGCATTTCTCTCCCATTAGGGAGGATGGGTATGCTTGCAGTTTGTGACATGTCTTTGAGTGCGAGGTACTTGAGCTATAGACCTTTTCCAGTGACGTCACAGAAATCACGTGATTATGTTAACGACTCCATATTGGAAGGCAAACTCCTCGCAGTAATGGCTGTCCAGACAGGGCTGTCAGAGATGAAACTGTCAGATCTATGCAGAAATCTGAATCAACGCACCAAGATCTGTACAGGAACAAGGTAAATTGTTTAGGGCTAGATCCTTACAGCATATCTAGGGAAAAATTCACCAGTTTCAAGGACTGGGGACCGAAACCAGATCTCAAATATGGCGATCGCTATCACTATTTGGTAAACACTCCATAAAAGTTCACCGGGGCATCCTTCAAGGTAAACAGACATGTCATATTGTATATATATGCGATGTAGATAGCTGGAATTGACATATGGTACTTGTAAATCGACTTGGTAATTAGCAAATTATTGACGTGGGGCCAAGGGGGGAGGGATTGTATTACACTGACTGGGAATCGAGTAGCTGATGAATTGGTTTCCCAGTGATGTACCCTAGTTGCTGCCCCCAATTTAGAAAGTTGCAAGCATAGGCTAGATAAGTGTATGACAGGTATGGGTTGCATACAAAATTTGTCATTCTTGTAGGCCTAGTCACACGCCTGTGACAGCTGCCTAGCATGGGCCTGCATGGGCTATTGTAGGCAAAGTAAATTAGTCACACTCCCGTGGGAGCTTTCTAGCATGGGGCTATTGGCCTACTGCAGTTATCCTCTCTTCTTAATCTTTAAGTTAGATCCTAAGTTAGGTCAGGTTAGTTTAAGTTGGTTTGGTTAGCATGGTTTGGAATGAAAAAAAAAAAAAGTAACTTCCGACACAAATGAATATCAGATTCAAATTAATCACACTATAAAACATTAAAAAATGAGAATTTTAAGCTTCAAGGTGAGTTGGGTGTAATTCTGGAAATTTACCAAGAAAATATACTTATTTTTGGAAATTTCAGTATTTATAGACCTAGAAACATGCACATAGCCTATATACTGATGTTTTAAGTAGTTTTACATAAAATGCATAATTGACACTATAGGCCAGAACTGTCAAAACTACTCTTGAAGTTAACTATTACATTACAAATGAAACATAACACTGGTACAAATTTAAATTAAGGTTATTTATTTCATGCTGATGGCTACCACACATAAAACTAAAAGACTTCAACAATATCGTTTTTATGATTTTACATTTTATATTAACAAAAAAAAATCTTAGTAGCTACATACCTGGTAAAAGAAAATATAAGGGGCTGTTGATACAAGTACACTAATTATCCTCTTATTTGTAATTAAAGTATTTTTGTACTAAGTGGATAATGTACATTTAATTGGAGCATGTATTGACAGTTTTCCTTTTTGTGGAGTGTTACATAGCCTATGATTTCATCATCCTTTGTGTAATTTTAACGCACAGTATGCTGCATGTTTGATCACGAGCGTGTTCTGCCTCAGTCCCCCCCTTCTACCGTTATAGTAGAGTAAGTCGTCCTTTCTGTTATTCAGTGCGGGATTGTCGACCGTTTGTCCCCATCGCTTCATTTGCGCGTCCCTCTTACAAGTTGTGTCAGGCTCTGCCGGCTCCTATATAATGAGCTCAGTCTCTGCATCATTGCCACTTAGATCTGCTCCTCATTTTGTTCACATCTCTGTCCTCCCCTGTACAGATATTATTATTGTGAGTGCTCAAGAAATCTCCAACCATCTAGCAGCTGTGTGTAATTTGAGTATTGCTGTTATTGCATTTTTTCTTGTACTGTATAGCATAAGTTTAATTTGTAGGCCTAGTGAAGTTTGTAATTTATGTAGGGTTCTTTGTCAGTCATTTTTGATAATAGTTTGTATCTGTAATAATTTATCTGGCATTCACTGAGTATTATCTGGTATCTCATTTTATCAGGGCTGACTTAGATAAATTTACTCTTGCTAATTTCGTGTTAATAGAGGCTATTGCAGTTAACCATATATTTAACCTGTTTATTTGCCATTACATTATCTTTATGAGTCCTGAATGTTTTGTTGTTAGTTTGTGCATTAAACTTTAACTTGTAATTTTACCTAACTCTTTTGTTTTGAACCTGGAACTTTACGGGACTGTAGTGATTTTTAGTATTCTCACTTAAAGTGTACATTATCTTTCTCTGTTCCGTAACATAAATTTGGCGACCTCTCATCAGGATATTCAGGATATTATCATAAGGATATTGTTTGATATTTTGTGACTGTGATATATTCATGATGGCTACTATTACTACACTTGATGAAGCCAAAGATTTTTTGTCAAATGTGCAAACAGTGTGTGATATAGAAAACAGAACAAAGAATGAACTTAAGCTTGTTGCTCAACAATTGGGAATTGCAGTTCACTCTCATCATTCTAAAGATCAAATTGTTGGCATGATTAATAAGAGCTTGTTTAATGTAACTCCTCCAAATGAGCAAACGCAGATTGAATTAGCTAAGTTACAGCTAGCCCTGCAGGAGGCTTGTGCTAAGGAGGCGGAGTCTCGTGTAAAGGAGGCTGAATTTCAAGCACGTGCCAAGGAGGCTGAGGCGGAATCTCAGGTTCGGATTCAGGAGGCACAGATACAGGCACAAACTGAACTTGCCAGGATTCAGGCAGACCATGAGTATCGCATGAAACAAGGTGGAACTGGATCATCTAGCTCTGATGATTCTGATGTGGCTAAAAATGTTAAACTTGTCCCTCCTTTTAATGAATCTGATTTAACAAAGTATTTTCAGTTGTTTGAGAGGGTAGCTACAGGTTTTAATTGGCCTAAGGAGTATTGGCCAGTACTCCTTCAAACTGTTCTCACCGGTAAAGCTCAAGTAACTTATGCATCTTTGCCTCAGGATCAGTCTGATAATTATGATGTAGTTAAGAGCTTGATTCTTAAGGCCTATGAGCTTGTTCCTGAAGCCTATAGAGTAAAATTTAGGACAACTTATAAGCAAGATAAGCAATCCCATGTTGAGTATGCAAAAATCAAAGAGGATCTGTTAGAGCAGTGGTTAAATTCTAAGAATGTGGATTCTGATTTTGGTAAATTTAAGCAGATGATTTTGCTGGAGGACTTCAAAAGGTGTATTTATAAAGATGTAAGCCTATATCTTGATGAGAAAAGAATAGATAATTTGTCTGATGCTGCAGTTTTAGCTGATGAATATGTTCTCACTCACAAGAGATATTTTAGAGGAAAAAGGAAAGCTGAGAGTCAGTACGTTGCCTCTACTCAGAGTACAGGTAACAGGAAAGAGAATAAGGATGATGTTTCTCAGGAAGTAAATACCAGCTTCACCTCTAGATTTCAGAAAAGTAAATGTACTTATTGTAGTAAGCTTGGTCATACTACGGAGAAATGTTTCAGGAGACAGCGTGATGTGAACAAAAAGGAGTCTTTAAATATTCAGTCAATTGGTCTAGTGTCCACTCTTGAGAGTTCCCAGAATTCTTTAACTGAGTTAACTGAACCTGCTTTGAGGGGTAACTTAAATTCTCATGATGGAGCTCCTCTTTTGAGCAGTAACGTGGGTGACACTCTCAAGAGTTCATGTGCTAATTTCCTGTCTGATGGTTTTGTCAGTCCTCTGGACAGTAATGACAGGAAATCAGTTAAAATATATCGTGATACAGGTGCTTGCCAATCCCTTATGCTGACCAGTGTTCTAGGCTCTAATGTTAATTCCTCTGATGAAACTGTAATCTTACAAGGTGTAGGGAATAATTACTTCTCTGTCCCTCTGTGCAGAGTGAATTTAGAGTCTGGTTTTGTTAATGGTTCCGTTATGGTTGGGTTGGTTGAGACACTCCCAATGTCAGGTGTAACTTTCTTACTTGGAAATGATATTGGTGGAAGTCAAGTGTGTCCAGCTCCTCAGTTGTCTAGTGAGCCAGTGGCTGCATCCCAGGATTGTGATGTCCCTGATGTGTTCCCTGCATGTGCTGTCACTAGGGCTAAGTCTAAAGTTACTGGTGATTTAGAGGATAATGATGATGATGATGTTATCCTAGCTGACACTTTTCTTGCTAATTTGGACCACTCACCAGATGAGGCAGTACCCCGTAGTGTTGATAATTTGTCTCGTCAAGAGTTGGTTGAGTTGCAGGTTGCTGACCCTGAGTTGAAAGGTCTAGCTAACTCTGCTTACAGTGAAGAAGAGTCAGCCGGTGCTTCTACTTGTTATTATGTAAAGTCAGGAGTACTTATGAGGAAGTGGAGACCCCCAACAGCATCAGCCGACTGTGAATGGGAGGTTGTACATCAAGTTGTCATCCCTCGTGTTTGTAGGCAGGATATCATTCGAGTGGCTCATGATTCCAGTTTGGCAGGACACCTTGGAGTGAGGAAGACTGTGGCACGCATTTTGAAACACTTCTACTGGCCAGGTATCTTCAGGGATGTTTCCTGGTATTGGAAGTCTTGTCACACCTGTCAAGTTGTGGGAAAGTGTAATCAGACCGAAAAGGTTGCACCTCTAGTTCCCATTCCTCCTTTTGAGGCGCCTTTCACCCGTGTGTTGGTGGATATTGTGGGCCCTCTTCCTAAGACTTCTTCAGGATTTTCTTATGTGTTGACCATGATTGATATGGCTACTCGTTATCCTGAAGCCATTCCACTTAGAAACATCTCAGCAAAGAACGTGGTTAAGGAAATGCTAGGGTTCTTCACAAAGTTTGGTCTGCCCAAGGAGGTACAGTCCGACCGGGGAAGTAATTTCATGTCAAATGTTTTCAAGCAGTCTCTGAAAGAGTTGGGCATCTCCCAGATCACGTCTTCAGCTTACCATCCCCAGACCCAAGGAGCGTTGGAGAGATACCATCAAACACTCAAATCGATGCTCAAGAAATATTGTTTGGAACATCAAAAAGACTGGGATAAAGGTCTTCCATTCGTTGTGTTTGCCGCAAGAGAATCTCCAAATGAATCACTGGGCTTCTCACCTTTTGAACTACTGTTTGGCCATGAAGTAAGAGGACCCCTTAAGTTACTCAAGGAATGCTGGCTGTCGGAGGAAGATGACGTCAACCTGCTGGAGTATGTGATGAAGTTCAAAGAACGGCTGTCCACTGCTTTACAGCTGGCGAGAGAGAATTTAGGAGCTGCTCAGGAGAAGATGAAGACTTGATATGATAAGAAGTCCAGGTTACGCCACTTTCAGCCAGGAGATCAGGTTTTGATTCTGCTACCAGTTCATGGGCAACCTCTTCAAGCCAAGTTTAGTGGTCCTTATTTCGTGGAGAAGAAACTCAGTGATGTCAACTATGTCATCGCCACACCAGATCGTAGAAAGAGCAAGCAACTATGTCACATCAACATGCTAAAGTTATATCACAGGCGGGACGAAAATAATCCAGTCTGCACTGTAGCTGTTCCACCCGAGTCTACAAGTGAAGCTCTCCCATGCAGCATGAGCCTGAGTGATAGTTTGGGGAAGAATCCTGATATCATGAATGATCTCCAGACTAAGCTTTCTCATCTACCACCCAAGGAAAGGCAGGAGTTTTCGGCATTACTGCAGGAGTACCCGCAAGTGTTCCGTGCCACTCCAGGAAGAACCACTGTGTTGATGCATGATGTCGATGTTGGAGACGCAAAGCCAATTAAATTGCCTCCTTACCGTGTGAACCCAGTGAAAGTTCCTCTCATCCAGAAGGAGCTTGGCTACCTGTTGGACCACAAGATGATTGAGCCCTATCAGAGCGAGTGGAGTTCTCCTGTCACTCTGGTCCCTAAGCCAGGTGGGTCACAGAGGCTTTGCATCGACTACAGACGTGTTAATCAGATAACTAAAACAGACACTTACCCTCTCCCTCGTGTGGAAGATTGCATAGACAAGATCGGAAAGGCTAGGTACATAAGTAAGTTTGATTTGTTAAAGGGATACTGGCAAGTACCTATGACTGAACGTGCTAGGGAGATCTCATGTTTTGTAACATTAGGAAAGACATTTGCATGTTCTGTAATGCCATGTACAGATTGTTTTAGAGTAATAAGAAATTTCCTTTGTAAATTTCTTTTTTCTTTGTGGGGAGGTGTTACATAGCCTATGATTTCATCATCCTTTGTGTAATTTTAACGCACAGTATGCTGCATGTTTGATCACGAGCGTGTTCTGCCTCAGTCCCCCCCTTCTACCGTTATAGTAGAGTAAGTCGTCCTTTCTGTTATTCAGTGCGGGATTGTCGACCGTTTGTCCCCATCGCTTCATTTGCGCGTCCCTCTTACAAGTTGTGTCAGGCTCTGCCGGCTCCTATATAATGAGCTCAGTCTCTGCATCATTGCCACTTAGATCTGCTCCTCATTTTGTTCACATCTCTGTCCTCCCCTGTACAGATATTATTATTGTGAGTGCTCAAGAAATCTCCAACCATCTAGCAGCTGTGTGTAATTTGAGTATTGCTGTTATTGCATTTTTTCTTGTACTGTATAGCATAAGTTTAATTTGTAGGCCTAGTGAAGTTTGTAATTTATGTAGGGTTCTTTGTCAGTCATTTTTGATAATAGTTTGTATCTGTAATAATTTATCTGGCATTCACTGAGTATTATCTGGTATCTCATTTTATCAGGGCTGACTTAGATAAATTTACTCTTGCTAATTTCGTGTTAATAGAGGCTATTGCAGTTAACCATATATTTAACCTGTTTATTTGCCATTACATTATCTTTATGAGTCCTGAATGTTTTGTTGTTAGTTTGTGCATTAAACTTTAACTTGTAATTTTACCTAACTCTTTTGTTTTGAACCTGGAACTTTACGGGACTGTAGTGATTTTTAGTATTCTCACTTAAAGTGTACATTATCTTTCTCTGTTCCGTAACATAAATTTGGCGACCTCTCATCAGGATATTCAGGATATTATCATAAGGATATTGTTTGATATTTTGTGACTGTGATATATTCATGATGGCTACTATTACTACACTTGATGAAGCCAAAGATTTTTGTCAAATGTGCAAACAGTGTGTGATATAGAAAACAGAACAAAGAATGAACTTAAGCTTGTTGCTCAACAATTGGGAATTGCAGTTCACTCTCATCATTCTAAAGATCAAATTGTTGGCATGATTAATAAGAGCTTGTTTAATGTAACTCCTCCAAATGAGCAAACGCAGATTGAATTAGCTAAGTTACAGCTAGCCCTGCAGGAGGCTTGTGCTAAGGAGGCGGAGTCTCGTGTAAAGGAGGCTGAATTTCAAGCACGTGCCAAGGAGGCTGAGGCGGAATCTCAGGTTCGGATTCAGGAGGCACAGATACAGGCACAAACTGAACTTGCCAGGATTCAGGCAGACCATGAGTATCGCATGAAACAAGGTGGAACTGGATCATCTAGCTCTGATGATTCTGATGTGGCTAAAAATGTTAAACTTGTCCCTCCTTTTAATGAATCTGATTTAACAAAGTATTTTCAGTTGTTTGAGAGGGTAGCTACAGGTTTTAATTGGCCTAAGGAGTATTGGCCAGTACTCCTTCAAACTGTTCTCACCGGTAAAGCTCAAGTAACTTATGCATCTTTGCCTCAGGATCAGTCTGATAATTATGATGTAGTTAAGAGCTTGATTCTTAAGGCCTATGAGCTTGTTCCTGAAGCCTATAGAGTAAAATTTAGGACAACTTATAAGCAAGATAAGCAATCCCATGTTGAGTATGCAAAAATCAAAGAGGATCTGTTAGAGCAGTGGTTAAATTCTAAGAATGTGGATTCTGATTTTGGTAAATTTAAGCAGATGATTTTGCTGGAGGACTTCAAAAGGTGTATTTATAAAGATGTAAGCCTATATCTTGATGAGAAAAGAATAGATAATTTGTCTGATGCTGCAGTTTTAGCTGATGAATATGTTCTCACTCACAAGAGATATTTTAGAGGAAAAAGGAAAGCTGAGAGTCAGTACGTTGCCTCTACTCAGAGTACAGGTAACAGGAAAGAGAATAAGTATGATGTTTCTCAGGAAGTAAATACCAGCTTCACCTCTAGATTTCAGAAAAGTAAATGTACTTATTGTAGTAAGCTTGGTCATACTACGGAGAAATGTTTCAGGAGACAGCGTGATGTGAACAAAAAGGAGTCTTTAAATATTCAGTCAATTGGTCTAGTGTCCACTCTTGAGAGTTCCCAGAATTCTTTAACTGAGTTAACTGAACCTGCTTTGAGGGGTAACTTAAATTCTCATGATGGAGCTCCTCTTTTGAGCAGTAACGTGGGTGACACTCTCAAGAGTTCATGTGCTAATTTCCTGTCTGATGGTTTTGTCAGTCCTCTGGACAGTAATGACAGGAAATCAGTTAAAATATATCGTGATACAGGTGCTTGCCAATCCCTTATGCTGACCAGTGTTCTAGGCTCTAATGTTAATTCCTCTGATGAAACTGTAATCTTACAAGGTGTAGGGAATAATTACTTCTCTGTCCCTCTGTGCAGAGTGAATTTAGAGTCTGGTTTTGTTAATGGTTCCGTTATGGTTGGGTTGGTTGAGACACTCCCAATGTCAGGTGTAACTTTCTTACTTGGAAATGATATTGGTGGAAGTCAAGTGTGTCCAGCTCCTCAGTTGTCTAGTGAGCCAGTGGCTGCATCCCAGGATTGTGATGTCCCTGATGTGTTCCCTGCATGTGCTGTCACTAGGGCTAAGTCTAAAGTTACTGGTGATTTAGAGGATAATGATGATGATGATGTTATCCTAGCTGACACTTTTCTTGCTAATTTGGACCACTCACCAGATGAGGCAGTACCCCGTAGTGTTGATAATTTGTCTCGTCAAGAGTTGGTTGAGTTGCAGGTTGCTGACCCTGAGTTGAAAGGTCTAGCTAACTCTGCTTACAGTGAAGAAGAGTCAGCCGGTGCTTCTACTTGTTATTATGTAAAGTCAGGAGTACTTATGAGGAAGTGGAGACCCCCAACAGCATCAGCCGACTGTGAATGGGAGGTTGTACATCAAGTTGTCATCCCTCGTGTTTGTAGGCAGGATATCATTCGAGTGGCTCATGATTCCAGTTTGGCAGGACACCTTGGAGTGAGGAAGACTGTGGCACGCATTTTGAAACACTTCTACTGGCCAGGTATCTTCAGGGATGTTTCCTGGTATTGGAAGTCTTGTCACACCTGTCAAGTTGTGGGAAAGTGTAATCAGACCGAAAAGGTTGCACCTCTAGTTCCCATTCCTCCTTTTGAGGCGCCTTTCACCCGTGTGTTGGTGGATATTGTGGGCCCTCTTCCTAAGACTTCTTCAGGATTTTCTTATGTGTTGACCATGATTGATATGGCTACTCGTTATCCTGAAGCCATTCCACTTAGAAACATCTCAGCAAAGAACGTGGTTAAGGAAATGCTAGGGTTCTTCACAAAGTTTGGTCTGCCCAAGGAGGTACAGTCCGACCGGGAAGTAATTTCATGTCAAATGTTTTCAAGCAGTCTCTGAAAGAGTTGGGCATCTCCCAGATCACGTCTTCAGCTTACCATCCCCAGACCCAAGGAGCGTTGGAGAGATACCATCAAACACTCAAATCGATGCTCAAGAAATATTGTTTGGAACATCAAAAAGACTGGGATAAAGGTCTTCCATTCGTTGTGTTTGCCGCAAGAGAATCTCCAAATGAATCACTGGGCTTCTCACCTTTTGAACTACTGTTTGGCCATGAAGTAAGAGGACCCCTTAAGTTACTCAAGGAATGCTGGCTGTCGGAGGAAGATGACGTCAACCTGCTGGAGTATGTGATGAAGTTCAAAGAACGGCTGTCCACTGCTTTACAGCTGGCGAGAGAGAATTTAGGAGCTGCTCAGGAGAAGATGAAGACTTGATATGATAAGAAGTCCAGGTTACGCCACTTTCAGCCAGGAGATCAGGTTTTGATTCTGCTACCAGTTCATGGGCAACCTCTTCAAGCCAAGTTTAGTGGTCCTTATTTCGTGGAGAAGAAACTCAGTGATGTCAACTATGTCATCGCCACACCAGATCGTAGAAAGAGCAAGCAACTATGTCACATCAACATGCTAAAGTTATATCACAGGCGGGACGAAAATAATCCAGTCTGCACTGTAGCTGTTCCACCCGAGTCTACAAGTGAAGTTCTCCCATGCAGCATGAGCCTGAGTGATAGTTTGGGGAAGAATCCTGATATCATGAATGATCTCCAGACTAAGCTTTCTCATCTACCACCCAAGGAAAGGCAGGAGTTTTCGGCATTACTGCAGGAGTACCCGCAAGTGTTCCGTGCCACTCCAGGAAGAACCACTGTGTTGATGCATGATGTCGATGTTGGAGACGCAAAGCCAATTAAATTGCCTCCTTACCGTGTGAACCCAGTGAAAGTTCCTCTCATCCAGAAGGAGCTTGGCTACCTGTTGGACCACAAGATGATTGAGCCCTATCAGAGCGAGTGGAGTTCTCCTGTCACTCTGGTCCCTAAGCCAGGTGGGTCACAGAGGCTTTGCATCGACTACAGACGTGTTAATCAGATAACTAAAACAGACACTTACCCTCTCCCTCGTGTGGAAGATTGCATAGACAAGATCGGAAAGGCTAGGTACATAAGTAAGTTTGATTTGTTAAAGGGATACTGGCAAGTACCTATGACTGAACGTGCTAGGGAGATCTCATGTTTTGTAACATTAGGAAAGACATTTGCATGTTCTGTAATGCCATGTACAGATTGTTTTAGAGTAATAAGAAATTTCCTTTGTAAATTTCTTTTTCTTTGTGGGGAGGTGTTACATAGCCTATGATTTCATCATCCTTTGTGTAATTTTAACGCACAGTATGCTGCATGTTTGATCACGAGCGTGTTCTGCCTCAGTTCCCCCCTTCTACCGTTATAGTAGAGTAAGTCGTCCTTTCTGTTATTCAGTGCGGGATTGTCGACCGTTTGTCCCCATCAGCTTCATTTGCGCGTCCCTCTTACAAGTTGTGTCAGGCTCTGCCGGCTCCTATATAATGAGCTCAGTCTCTGCATCATTGCCACTTAGATCTGCTCCTCATTTTGTTCACATCTCTGTCCTCCCCTGTACAGATATTATTATTGTGAGTGCTCAAGAAATCTCCAACCATCTAGCAGCTGTGTGTAATTTGAGTATTGCTGTTATTGCATTTTTTCTTGTACTGTATAGCATAAGTTTAATTTGTAGGCCTAGTGAAGTTTGTAATTTATGTAGGGTTCTTTGTCAGTCATTTTTGATAATAGTTTGTATCTGTAATAATTTATCTGGCATTCACTGAGTATTATCTGGTATCTCATTTTATCAGGGCTGACTTAGATAAATTTACTCTTGCTAATTTCGTGTTAATAGAGGCTATTGCAGTTAACCATATATTTAACCTGTTTATTTGCCATTACATTATCTTTATGAGTCCTGAATGTTTTGTTGTTAGTTTGTGCATTAAACTTTAACTTGTAATTTTACCTAACTCTTTTGTTTTGAACCTGGAACTTTACGGGACTGTAGTGATTTTTAGTATTCTCACTTAAAGTGTACATTATCTTTCTCTGTTCCGTAACAGGAGCAACATTCTTTTCTAAATAAAATAGAAAATTATAAATAGTAATATTAGTAATTTTGCTTCAGTTTTAATTGCAACATTGTCTAGCACACAGGCTTACAGTGGTGTATAAGTTATATACTGAAGTCGTGAACAATATTCTTTACTGCACTGCTATTAAAATCATCCACCATGACAAATATCAGTTTTAAATGAATCACAATGAAAAACATTGAAAAAATAAAAATATAAGCTGTAACCTAACCTCCTTACCTAACCTAACCTAACTTCAAGTATGACCTAACCTGTAATTTAATCGGTTTTACTTACGTATCTAACATTCTTGATCATCACTGCTATGTCAGATTTGGTTTGGGTGAAACTCTGGAATAATATCAAAACAAGGCCTGTGACATGGACCCTCCCCCTCTTTTCCCACGCACACTCATGGCCGTGTGGGTCTTGTGCTCCGACATTAACACAGTCAGGATATCCTACAACACCTGCAACTGCTAAGAATGGTAAATATGCCCGTATCCGCTCACAAATCATCAGCTCACCTGATATGAAATCCTTGCAACAGAGACGCGAGTAGGCCGTCGGCTGCCAATTCTCTCTCTTCACGGCAACTATCCACTTCTCTCGCCTTTCCCCGTTGGCTATTAACCGGTAGAAGTGTACCCCACTTCAGTCTTCTGCCTTATCTTACAGCCGAAGGCACAACAGTGGAATACCATTGTGGATTCTGCAATTCTCTCTCTCTAGACGTCCGACAATTTGCCGTCCAATGTGGCGCCGTAAACGAAAGTCACATGACTCGTGACGTCACGTGGAAAAGATCTATAGGCCGAAAAAAAAACTGCTGAATATCCGGAAATGAACGAACTCAACACGCCTAAGCTTTCGCTCGCGCAAACACACACACACACACACACACACACACACACACACACACACACACACACACACACACACACAGGTGTGAGTGGGGGTGGATGGGTGTAGAATTTACATTTTTACTTGTAAAATCTACACAACATGAATCAAAATCATTCGAGGACCTAATGGTAATTGCCCGCCAAAGTACTTTGCTGGCTAAGGTACAAACTACCTGCAAACTATTCGCAAAAACTCTACGGCAGTCACCGCATAAAAAAAATAAATAAATAAAAATAAGTCAATCCACTGAGCATCATCCATTGATGGGGATCCAGCTCGCTATTATGGAAGGCTAAGGACAAGAAGTATTTACAGACTATTGGGAACCCCCAGCCATAAGAAGGGACAGCCCCCTTGGGAGTTAAATTATAACTCTTACTTTCAATATTCGTGTTTTCGGTGCACACTTGCAGGCTGAATGTTAACTGTGTCTTGGTCACCTAGAACTCACCCACCTACAGTCTCACCTACCATCCATTCATTGACCCAACCACCTACCCACCAGTTCAGAGCATTACCTCTCTGCAGCAGGAAGATGATTCGGTTAATTTCGAGAGAGAGAGAGAGAGAGAGAGAGAGAGAGAGAGAGAGAGAGGGGGGGGGTAAACCAAGAACCATAACGCAGTTTATCCCTCCAGGTAAAAATATGTCCAATTCTAATGATGAACATGAAGGCACTGGTATATTTAGCTAAATCGGTAGTAACTGATGCTCGGATTGGTTATTATAATTATGTTTATGCAAAGTTCCATTAACATACACCTAATCATTAAGGAATCTGATGAGGCAGACAAACCATTATATAATAAGCGTCAAATGTTCTGGAATGGTATGACTGGCCACCCTCGGAGAACATCGTCCTCACTTCGTTGACATGAAAATTATATATATATATATATATATATATATATATATATATATATATATATATATATATATATATATATATATATATATATATATATATATATATATATATATATATATATATATATATATATATATATATATATATATATATATAACTGAAGAGCAGGACAAGGAGACAATGAACTGAGGTCATGTTCGTGATTTATTTCAGTCGTGACGTTTCGAGGTCATCCAATCCCATCAGACAAAACTAAATTATACACAAAATGTTTTGTCTAATGACGGGATTGGATTACCTCGAAACGTCACGACTGAAATAAATCGTGAACATGGCCCCAGTCCATCGTCTCCTTGACCTGGTCTTCAGTTTTATATATGCCATCAGGTTCCCTACTGGAGCCTCAGCTGTTAATATTATATCTATCTATCTATTTATCTATCTATTTATATATTGCCAGACGCCATAATCCCGTACGGGGTGGCCATTTGACTTTGAGTTATTTGTTTTACGGGGAGGGGCACTAACTCTCCACCAACCCACTTGTTGACAGGTAGGGAGCACGTATGGTTTGGTTATATGGTTACCACTCAGCGTTGTAAATGGTTTCTTGGTTTTCAGGAAACCATCTGGCTTGTCACTCAGTGTAAAGTCACCTGTAAAGGAAAGAAAAGCAATAAGAAATGACAGGAAGGATGGGAGAAATAGGAAGAGAGGAGGGCAGGCACAGAAAAAGAATGATAAAGGCTAAGGAAGAAGTAGGCAGCACTACATCAAGTGAGTGGATGATGGTCGCCATAACCTACCACCAATATATATATATATATATATATATATTTGTGTGCCATCAGACGTGACAACATTGGACCCTTACGTAACCACAAATCACGAAAACACATAGGCTACAACGTATTAAATATAACCAGTCATTTTTTTTTTTTTTACATTGGACATCAAAGACACGCTTTCGCATCACCGCTTTAGGAAACCGGTTGCTCCATCGGCCCCTCCCTCCCCCACTCCACTGTCCCCACACTCACTTTCCTCGTCCATCCCCATCCCATTTTATTAAAAAGTGAAAAAGGCAAAAACTGCAATGCAGAAATTTTTCATCAGCTCATCAAAAGCGTGGCTGGAGGTTATAGCATTAATGTGTTTCACGAGCTGCGGTGAGACATGATGCAGATGACTGGTTGGGTGAATATAGTGATAGATGAATGATTGATGGATGAAATGGAAAAAAGGATGGTGGTGTAAATAATGTTTTGGCCTATATGCCTAGGTGACTGGAGAAATGGATGATATATGTTGAAAGAAATTATGGCTTACAAGGAAGTTGGATGACTCGTTGGGTGAATGAAACGCTGGGCGATATGTCAACATTCTGCATGCCTGGGTAGATTGATGGATTAGGGTCAGTGCTGGAGTGAATGGTGTGTAGCTGGGTGGAAATAGATTTAACATGTGCTGGATGTGTGGTTAGCTGGAAGTAAAGACTGTTATAATAAGTGTTAGTATGGATAACTATAAGGATGGATGGTAGGGTGGTTGACGAGTACAGTACTCCATCGCCAACCACAGTGTTAGGTTCCTGCAAACTACCGTGGTTTGGAAAAACGTGGTTGGTAAGGTTAATTTGATATAGGCAAACTAGAATTAGGGAAACCTTGGTAGAAGGTAAAGGGGGCATAACATGCAAAAAAAATGTACAGTACTACATTCCTTGACTTTACTGCACAATATTGCACTGAACCAAATGTAGTCATCAGCAAATAAACAAAAGTATTGTTGAATGTGATTTACTATTCAACTTCAGAATTTCAATGGTTATCAGCTGGCTTGTGTGCCATGCTGGTGGAAGGCTGAAGACCACCATCACTAGACATAGATGATGACTTGAAGTATCGCAGGGTAGATGGTTTGTTCATTTTATTCTAGAGATGTTTCTGCATCTGTTTGTATGGAGCCAATAATGTGTCCCATCCATGATTAAATTTTAGACTCCATTCCATGAAGGGATCTATGTCAATGAAGAAGTCAGCAAGACTGTCGGTCATGAGTACTCCTTTGCTAAAGATAGCAAGATTCATTTTCGATAAATGTAAGCTTTAATTAATGCAGCAGAAACACTTTCCGATTCAGTTATATTCCTACATTTTTTTTCTGTGTTTTTCTGACTATTTCCAAGGTGGTAAATTACCTTTCGTGCTGAAAAATCACTCCTTTCTTATTTTCATCACATTCCTTAAGCCTTAGGCCTACCGACGATTCTTTGTTTCCTGCTTAGTGGAAGAAACTTAACGTACTCAAAGGTGGGTTTCATTTCCTAATTTCCCATCTGGATGTTGGGTTTGGTTAAATACAATTATTAGTACAGTTACGGTAGGATAGGTTAGCTTTAGTTAAACACTTAGGTTACGGCTGTTCCTTTCGCCATTACGCCGACGAATCAACAAGCTATCATAGCAGAGCAGCCAAAAACAACGGGGAAACATATTTAACAAGAAATGTTTACTTACCATCTCATATATAATCAGAAAACTATAACAGACTATCAGGAAACAGAACTGATTTGATTAGGTGCTTTTACTGCTTGAATCCTATGTTTACGTCATTTTGTTACTTTCCTCGCTGTCGCTCTCGTCATCATCCTCGTCTTCACTAGATTTAATGCTTTGGGTCCATGATGACAATAGGGCAAGTGATAAACTAATAGAGACACTGTAAAAACACACCTACTCACTCTGCTCCCACGTACAACCCAGACTGAACTGGAGGAAGGGAAAATTAATCTGCTAGCATGGGAGAATGTTGCTGCCACCCAGAGGCAGCCATTGCAAACCGACTGTACAGTACGTAGACCAAGGACCCACAGTAGGTGATTTGGTATACAAATATATTGTTGTGTATAAGTGAATTCCGCGTTTGGTGAAACCCGTGGTTGGCGGGGGATTATGGTATATAGTTAAATGGATTTGAATATTTATCCGAAATAAATGAAATGCACGATTTTTAAACTGCGATTTAATTGAAGGAGTTAAGGATAATGTTTTAAAGAGTCCATGATCAGTCAGTATAATGGATGACAGTCTGGGTGATTGTTGGGTGGTAGCCATGAGTATTGTTGATCGAAGTGAAAACATGTACTCGTACTGTATGAGGGACGCGTGATTACGAGCGAGCGAGCAAAGCAAGAGTGCAATGCTTATTCTCAGTTAAGCTTGGAAACGAGCACCCGGGCCCGACATGGCCAAACCCGACTTTCACGCTAAGCAGAAGCTAATAACAGTACACCTATGAAATACAGTTAAAGTACTTTTGCATGTGACACATTTATTTAACAAATTTTATCAAATAAAACCTCACTCTTAAACGCATTAGAACCCCTTGGAATCTCGAGTTTTCCAAGGAAGTATGCAGCCATAATCAATGAACGCCTCAATTACGAAATCAAATCCATCAAAAAGTTTCTGTCGTAACACTGTGTTTTTGGCATCAACTCTACAAATTTAATATCACAGATTCTGCCTATAATTTTACATTAACATTTTTGTTGCGTTTTGATGAAATCACCAAGGGAAAATATCCCATTTCTGACCTATCATTTCATCAATAAACAAGTTTTTAATGCTTCAGTTTCGACGACATCTCTGGTTGGCACCAGAGGCTGTAGAATATAGCATTGGGCATGTGATGACCTCACTTTACACCAGCATTCGCGTACAGTTGGAACCTATGTTGCTCAAACAACCCAGAGCTATATTAAGAACTTTGGTTTTCTTCGCTTCATAATGTGCTCCACAATACTCAGTGGGTGAATCTATATCTATAGGCCTATATATATATATATATATATATATATATATATATATATATATATATATATTTTTTCATTCACCATCCAATCCTAGGTTGCCCCATAGCCGAAAATCATCCAGGGAGTAATCATCCAGAGGAAACGTCCTGCTTCTTATTTTAATCTTGCGATTGATAGCCGACAGTTTGCCTAGTTTGTTGAAACTACTTGGCCACTGTGAATATTCCGCGTGGTTTGTACTATGCAATGCTTTTATTAAGCAGGAGCAAAGTTGAAAACACCACGTCTGAGAGTCTTTCGTAGTAAGTCGACGTGCCTTTGAATATTCAAACAACATCGATGTTACTATGAAAATGACATTACCAAAGTTTCACTCGAATTCAAGCAATAATAAACATGACAATTCTCTCTCGGTATAATAAGGGGAAACAGTGATAACATGGAGCTCGCTCGCTCGTCATGCGCTCGCAAAGAGCACTTTACTGATAGGAAGAATGGTTGAAGGAACAGATATTCGGATGAATGACTGAATTTAAGTATGGTTGGATGGACGGATGGGTGGAAGAGTGGTGGATGCTGACCCTTTGAATATGATGACAGGATTTTTTATTCTTCCCACCTCCAGGTGATTTACAAACCTGACGAGAAGCTTTCCTAGTTAGACCGGTCAAATAAAGTCTTCAATTACCGCACCTCTACAAAAGTCCGACCGTCTGAATGTAGTAAGAATAAACAAAATGTCATAGTACTGAACGGGTTAATATGGTTGGATGAATGTGGTAAATTTATTGAATGTTCATTTGAGAAAGAGGATAGTTGGATGAATAAAGGTAAAGTAGGTCGAGTTGCGACGCAGGCTTAGGTTATTTACATTAGGATTTTAAAGTGTGGACAGTTAAAGGTGTGTGTGATATATATATATCCATCATCCAATCCTACATTGCCCCATGGGGAGCGTTGAAGCCCGGAGCTAGGCAGTTCATCTCGACATTTAAGATGAGAGTGACCAGCCTCACTCATCCCTGAGTGGCATTACATGAGCAATCAACCCCAATCATCCCTTGGATATAAACCTTCACCGGCTCAATCCGACTGGAGCGCAGTAATTACCCACAAAACCACCAGGTGCCAAAATTTGCTTATATGGTTACCACCCAGCGTAGTAAATGGTTTCCTGGTGTACAGGAAACCATTTGGCTTGTCACTTAGTGTAGAGTCACCCACAAGCAGAAGGAAAAGGAAAGAATGAAGGAAAGAAAGACAGAAGAGGGAGTGTAAAGTCACCCATAGGCAGAAGAACAAGGAAAGAATGAAGGAAAGAAAGACAGAAGAGGATGGAAGGAAAGAAGGATGGAAGAGAGGAAAGAGCAGACATCCGAGAGCAACACTACATCGAGTGAGTGGATGGTGAGCGCTCCCACCTACCACAAATATACTGTATACAGTATATATATATATATATATATATATATATATATATATATATATATATATATATATATATATATATATATATATATATATATACTCAATTTCCCGTGCTCGGGGAGTAACGGTTGAACTATAGTTCAGTAGTGGTGATTGCATCACTTATCCTGTTACGATAGCATAAAAAATTGTAATCATTATACAACAAAAAAAGCGTAGGCTACTCGTTGGGCTATGAAGTGAATAGTCAGATGGTGTAACTGACTGTAGCTATGACTGATTATTTGTTTGGTTGCTGGATTCGCGTTTTCTCATACCATAGCGTATTATTCGAGACTGCTTTTATCATGGTTTGAATTCAAGAAACAGTGAACCGTAGGCCTAATTTGTTTCTTCGTTTCTTATATTTCTTCAGAAGATGGCGATCGGTAAGATGCTCCTGTATCATTTACCAACATAAAATATGGTTCCAGCTAAGAAAAATAGTAAGAATAATGAACAACAAAGCAAATTTAAAGTAGGTATATGTGTAACAATATACCTCCATCATGTCCACTTAGGTCAGTCCAAAGTCCGATGAAAATTAACGGGTGTTTATTCCGACTAGATGAACACAGATCCAGCCCCTGTCAGGCTTGCCTCGGAACTGTTCATAGAGCCCAGAGAGGAGCCAGGCCTTTCTCTTGCCAGAACAGAGTATGTTTTGAAAGTAACGCCTTCTGACAGTACAAAAAATGGCACGTAGGCCAGAAGCACACTCAAATTCTACTCTTACACACTACTATATACTAATATATACTGATTTCAGTTTAGAGTCTACCTTGAAGGGAAATATGAAATCATGGTAACAAACTTTCTTCAACTAACAAAAGTTGTGTCTCCTGACACAATGGGGAAATACTGTACTTAGGTAAGGCGTCTCGTTACGTTGAGGATGAAAGAACAATTTAGTAGGAAAGAAGGATGTAATTGGAAAGTAACTTTAGCTACGTCCTTATTCACAGAAGAATATATTAATAAAAGATGTAGTGCTTGTTTGTAAGCAGTTGGATCGAATGAGATAAGGTAACAATATTTACAATATATGCCCATGTGAAGGTTAAAAGTTGATACAATAATAGTTGGTATTAATAATTACTATATATATATATATATATATATATATATACTGTACTGTGGATATAAATAAAGGGGAAATTAACAATCGTACTAATGAGCATATAAGTACTACATCAAATGAAGGGATTAGTAGTATATTCAGCATTCTCAGAATTACATCATCACGTCATAACTAAGAACGCCATTAGAGAAACATCGTCCAGTTCAGCTACAACTGTGACAGTGATGACACAACAGTTGGTAATGTTCACACTAGTAATTAGATGTTCCTACGTTTTCATGCAAATTAACACTGCACAATATGGTTTCTTCCCTATAATATGGGCTCTTTCCTTTAGCATTATGTCACTTAATGTCCATTTATTATCATGTCATTTAGTTTCCATTATTTTATCATATCATTTAGTTTCCTCCACCTGACACAATTTTCCTCCTCTTCAGTAGTAGGTTACAAATTCTTTGCATTTCATCTGCTCACATCAATTGGCATTAGGTACGACCAGTTTCAACGTCCCTTGGTGGTGGTACTGTTTCCTGTGGGCACCTTTATTTCGTATACTCTCTTTTCCATTCTTCTGACACAGCAGACAGCTGGACAAATAATAATATGAAATCCGATAAAAGAAACAGCCACGGGGGGAAACACAAACACCGGACGAACCCAGGAACGATCAGAGGCCAATGGAAACTGACTGATGACAATCGCTCTGACTGAGAAAATCCAACATACGTAAGTTTTCAGATGTGATGGATAAATTGGCGGAAAGGAGGTGGTAGATCGCATTGATAGGTTGAAAAATTTCCTATTTGCGGGAGTGAAGTGCTTAGTGATGACGTGTTGATTGAGTAACCACAGATTCTGACTTAACGGCACAATAATCAGGAGCTTTATACAAACCACTTGCAGGCACCGAACGAACAGGAGCTCCAGGACAAATGATGCTGACAGAGTGTGGGATACTGAAAAAAAAAATACTGAACGTGATCAACAAGAGCATGTTGCACTGGGCGTTTGGGGCCCGGAACAAAGGAACAGACTGATTGTACGGAAAAATTGCGAACCATAGCGGGTTCACAGGAAGCAGTGCTGCAATGGAAGACGGCCAGGAGATGGGCAGCACAAAGACAAGAAGTAGGTACAAGAGAAGCGCACTTGCTGATATCGCTAGAGGAAGCAAAAGCAATGGAGGTATGATCATGTGATAGGAGGAAATATTCAGAGGAAACAGAGGCCTGTGACACGGAAATATTGAATAAGAATGGGAAAGGAATGGTGTGGAAGAGATCAAATGTGATTGAAGAAAGGGATGTGAACAACGATGTATTTAGTGAGGACGGTAGCTTCAAGTATTGGGTTGTAGAATTCTGAAGATGAGAAGGAAACAACAGGAGATATATCATAGGTAGACTGAGCCCAGTCCAATACAGAACGAAGATCAGACATAGGTACTAGGTCTAAAGTGACAAAACCACCGACAGCATCATTTAGAATATGGACGAAAGTTGGGACTTGGGAGAGAAGAGAGTTCAGAGAAAGTTGTAGGTTGTCCAGGTGTTGTCTGACATATAGCAACTCAGATACAATATTAACCTTTGGAATTTGTTTCTGTAGAACGTATAAGAAGTGATTTAGTGTTTGTGTTACATCATTTAGGTGTGACGTGATCTTCTGCAACTTAGAGTCTTGAACCTGTAGAACCCTATCTTGAGACTCAAGGGCATCAGCCAACTCAGCAAGGTTTGATTTGAATTTAGAGAGGTCATGAGTTGTAGTTACACCAAAAAGGCCCCCCATAATTTCTCCCCCGAGATCAGAGACCACGCTTCACACGTAAACAACCTACATGTGTTAGGCTAGGAAAAGTGTTATTTTGGTGAGAAAATCTCGTACGAACGTACCTTAGTTTTCAACGAATGGGTGAGTAAAGAGGGTACTGGAAGGTGTCCAGACTGAGTTTTTCCTCAATGGTCGACAGAAGCACCTGTATTTCATCCACCTGGTGCTCAAAGTGGGATATGGCGATGGGTACGGCAGCCAGTGGCTCAAGGTTATAGCAGTAAAGAGACTACATCTTCAACCACCAATACTTCGCCTCCTGAACCAACCAAAGACCCAGGTCTCACTGCGCCATCGTTGTCACCCAACCCGGACTCTATGAGGGCCAGCACTGCCAGCAGATAGGCCACATCATTACCTATACTGTAAAATAAATCCAAATTAAAGAAGATGATTGCGAGGAGGTGATAATTTTTATGCAAGAGGCTTGTGTGCACAGCGCAGTTTTGAGCGAAATTCATTGACTGGAGGAGAAGTGGTGTTTGAAGGGGTGTCAGAAGAAATGGAAGGAACAGAAGATGGTGTTTCTCCAAGTGACTCTTCCACCACCAGACCCCTCAGGGTGCACTTAACCCTGGATAGGTAACCATTTTTTTGTTATTATATTAGGTAACATGGGATATGACGTACCGCACGGAAAAAAAAAAAAAACTTCCATTTGAGATATTTCAAAATACTTCAATACACAAATAATTCAACCCATTATCTTTAAATAGGGCCAGAAAAAATAAAGTTTAATTGAAAAAAAATATATATATTTTTAAAAGTTTATACAAAAATTATTAAATTTTAGGTATACATATTTTAAAATTAGATCTTTCAAAACTGAAAAGTAATATCATGATTCCTTGGGTGGCCTGCAGTAGACCGATGTTGAGACCTTCTGTAAACAAAAGAAGAAAGACAGCAAATTAAGATAAAAAAATCACAAGAGGGCTCAACTGAGGTTACATTATAGGTAACCTAGGGTATGACATACCCCAATGGCTTTACAGTGCAAAATCAGAACCAGGTACAGCTATGACCCCATCATCCCCATGAAGAGCATCACTAGGCAGGAAGGTAATGAGACGGACAGATCTGTAGACCTTATCTCATATTATTAAAAATTTAAGCTCGGGGACTTGGGTTACTAATACCCCACGTTACCTATCTAGGGTTAAGATCGTCTGCATGCACCCACTTGGTATTTCTAGTGGATAGTTCCTAGATTTCAGATTGATTACCCTTCCCATTTATCACGCGGTGTGAGCATGGATATTTATCATCTATATTAGAGATATGTGTAAATGAAGAGCAAATACTAGATCTCCGGTGTCGATACTGATAAATCATGCAGACTTATGCTGGCACTGCACCATATTCTCCTGAGATAAAGCCAGAATTTGGTTTTACATACTGATTTATTTTCTGAAAGTCTGACATTTTTACCTTCGCATAATTATCTTAATTACAGAGTGGGCCAGACTTTCGATGATAGCATGGAATACGTCAACTCTTTTTCTAACCCATGTAAGAAAAAAGAATGGAGATTCGCCAATCGATGCATTGATGGACTATTACTAGAAGCCGCAACTTGGGGTATCCATTCAACCTAACATGCACTTTGAAAACCTAGGTGCCTCAAACACTCCAAAACTTTTCTGTTCTGCCTTTCGTCAAGGCCACTGATGCTGGATGATTTGGAATGACATTACATTTGTCGATTATATACTGCTTACAAGTTTCAACAACGAGATTATTGTTAAACTCTGTACCATTATCAGTAACAGTAGTTAACGGGGTAGTGAATGGGCAAATGACGTGGTCTATAAAGGCACGTGCGACACTCTTAGCAATCGTATCTTGGAGAGCCACGAGGACACAGTAGCGTGGGAAATGATCGACTGTTACCTACATATACTCCGCGCTGGAATCTGCAAGAGGCAGTTTAAGGAAGTAGATAGAGACTGTTTCCCACTGATGTGATGGAACTGGATATTGCAAGAGTGTGACAGGTAATCCGGTTGATCCTTTGTGGCGATTATAGAAAGTACAAGTGTCACAGTGAATGTTGATTTCCTTCCGCATAGTAGGCCAATAGTATGAGAGGCATGTTTGTCTCAAACATCGATCTTTACCCGGATGAGATGCATGAGGAGTCACAAGTGTCATGAACGATGAGGAGCACCGCAGATATTATATCCACTGGGACGAGTTGGTGGCCTTCACTATTAGGAGGTGTCCTTTCCTGTAAGCGATGTATCTCTATACAAAATACCACTGTCTAACATAAAATCGTCGATTGGCACTGGCAGAGTAGGTAAAGCTGAAGTGTTTCTCGATTCAAAGATATAAATTACCTTGGACCACAGAGGGTCGGTGAACTGAGAATTATAGACAACATCTGAGGCTAGAGTTGCGTAAGGAGTTTCATTGGGTTGACATGGTGCTACTTCAGCAGTAATGTGACGTAAGAGAGCATCGGCATCTACGTTTGATTTACCAGGCGCGTACTAAAAGATTGGATTAAAGTATTGAATAATAACTGACCATCGAGCTAGTCAGCTTGCAAGATTTCATCCACTGAACAAATGGAGGTAAGTTACGGTTTTGCGACACACCGTTGGACCCATAAGGGATAGGAGAGGTGTGTTAATCGTATTAACAAAAGCTAGGCTATAAACGGGTAATTTTTTCACGGGTATCGCATTCAGATAACTCCCGCAACAATGGAGGGATGACGTATGTAGGAAATGGGATTTAAATGAAAGTGAAGGATAATAATAATAATAATAATAATAATAATAATAATAATAATAATAATAATATATATATATATATATATATATATATATATATATATATATATATATATATATATATGTATGTATACAGGGAGAGAATTACGTGACACTTTGAATTCTCAAAAAAAAAAATGTTATAAGATTTATATTCAAACGAACATGTAGTAAATGGTATGTCACATGTAACACATACAATAAAATTTATTAAATCAAAGAGTAGTTAGGTACTAAAAGTTGATAAAAAAAAATGTACATCTTATCTGACAGAAAAACACAGAGGAATAATAGGAATTACGCGATGGAGCCCCCACCAATTTTTTTTCGTTTAGTTTTCGTGTCCACCGGAAAGTTTTATGCGTTATAAAGCCACTTTTCTAACGAGGAACAGGATACAAGTTTCTTTATGCCTTCAGTACCTAAGGCTCGAAAGCTTAAAAACAAAACAAAGCAAAAAAAAAATCCTCTGGTCTCTTCAACACTGAATTTATGAGATACGTCCTCGTTTTAAAGAGGTTAAGAGATATGTTCTAGCTTACCATATATATATATAAATATGTATATATATATATATATATATATATATATATATATATATATATATATTTAACCCATTGGAGCCCAGTGCCCAGAGTACTGGACAGAACTGGGATTTTTCAAGTCTTTATAAAGTAGGGAACCCCCGAGTAGGGACCTATGAGCTTCGCGACTATGAGCCGATAGGCGGAGGGCGGTACGCTTAGTACCCTCCCAGTGCAATGCCTCGCCCAGCAACTTTGGGATCCAATGGGATATATATATATATATATATATATATATATATATATATATATATATATATATATATATATATATAGATATATATATATGAATTTTGAAATGAATAATGAATAATAGAATGGAAATCTGGTAATAGACTAAGAAATACATCAGTGGACAAATACGATAAGGGTTAAAAAATATGTAAAATATTACACAGAAATACGGAGATAGATAAGAGTGACTGATAGATCGATAGAGTGAGTAATCCTTCTACAGATAAGACCGTGAGAAATTCGTCCAGAATCTCTCTGGAGCCAGTAATCTGATTGCGTTTTTATTTATATAAGTTTGCTAGTGAGGGAGAAAGACAGGGAAAGATTGGAGAGGAAGTGAGAAGAAAGATTGAGCTAGCGCGCGCGCGACAGAGAGAGAGAGAGAGAGAGAGAGAGAGAGAGAGAGAGAGAGAGAGAGAGAGAGAGAGAGAGAAATGGATACAATATGGAATATGAAACTTTCTTCAGATTTGTTTCTCTTATATGCTTTCTTACTCCTTATGGCTCTCCATGCTTCCACTCGACTCTCCCTTCTTCACTCGACTACCCACACTTACATTTCCCACACATCTGTACGCTGTCGTCACCATTCTCACTCTCTCCATTCTTCACAGCACTAATCCTTCCCTTCAAACTTACCATCCTTTTCCTACCTTTTCTCTCCCTTTTTTCCAGGGTCCCTCCCATTCCTGCACTCTCTGCCTCCTTATCATTCCTGCCTTTCCATTCCCTTACATTCCCTCCTTTTCTTACACTATTCCTACTTGTATTGCTTTCTCCGTCTCATCTCTGCACCCTCTGTCTCATCGTCCAAAGTTCTGTAACACTCCCATCTTTCTCAGTCTCCTTCCTCTCAGTCTTTCTCACACAACTAAAACTTAATTTCTCCTTCTGACATTCCTTCTCTTCTACTCTCTTCATCTCTGCCACTCTCCTTACTTTTATTCCATCTCACTCCCCCCCCGTCTCTCTCTCTCTCTCTCTCTCTCTCTCTCTCTCTCTCTCTCTCTCTCTCTCTCTCTCTCTCTCCATTAGTCTTTTTAACACTTCTCCACTCTTACACTGCTTCCCTCCCTCATTAAGAAAGTTGTTTAATGAGGAACGTAATCAGATATTGGCTCAGGGGGAATTGTGGGCAGATTCCTAAAGGGCTTATTTTTCTTATGAAATATTTTTTCTTTCGATCAAATTTTAGATTCATTACCTACCACTGCATACCTTACTGTTGTGCTATGTATTTCTTAACCTTTGCCTTATTCACCAGTGGAAATTTATAATATCTGTATCAGGTGATTCTTCACTGACCATTAATTTCGTTGCCTATCTCTGCATATCTGATAGGCTATTTCTCTCTTAACCCCCGCCTTATTTATCGATTGAAGGTAATGGTCTGCTTATCACGTGATTCTCCATTGTACCATTCACTTCATTCTCTGCCACTATATAACCATTTCTTAAGATCGTCAGTCCGATGGCGTCTTAGTTTGTTCTTGCTACGTTCAGTTTAATGAAAACATATACTAGAGGGGTTAGACAGGGCATATATTTATCCCTTCAGTGGGAGAACTCTTGCCAAACTTGAATAAAATCGTCTGGAAGCAGCAACAATGTAGGATGCAAGTATGTTGAAAGTACTTGTCGTTCCACTGAAGTGTTGAAACTGTACTTTTTTTTTCTCGTTACATCCCTTTGTAGTAAATTGTTCCTGCTATTTAACCACTTATTTTTAGCCAAAAAGAGTTTGCCTAGTATTGAACGTCTCATGTCAAGTAACGTTTTACCAAACATTCTCAGTGTCAAAAGATTTACGCAGTATTAATAAAAACGTCTAGTGATAGCAAAAGAACAAACTGCATCACATCATTCACCTCCTTGACAAATGCAGGACGCGGCCATTATCCTCACTGACGTCTCTTTCTTCTCTGTTATTGTGTTTAAATAATGTATGTTACTATTAAGAAGCTATTGCTAGTGTAAAGATGCTATACGTTACATACTTTGTAAAATAAAGTCGTTGTATGAAAAATATTTCGTCCGAGAAGAAGTTCAAGGCAGCTACATTAACAGATAGTGCCAAACAATAAAATACAAGCCAGTGCTTCTTGCACCATAAAAAGAAATAAAGTAGTAAAGACATTTTTTTTTTTAATACAGCCTATACGAGTATAGCCTACTAGAATACGGCACAATGCGGTGGTGAATAAGAATGCGAGTACACTTTTTTATATCAGGGCAAGAGACGCAGAGGCAGGGGACAGTATGAGAGCAGCAGACATAGTAGTGGTTAACAAGACTGGACAGTCCTGCAGCAGCAGGAGCATATGAGACAAGAGGCAGGGTACAATATAGGCAGAACAGACACAACTAGAATGCACTCAGACAGGGAATACCTCGCCAATGCCATTACCATTAAAAAGAATCCAGTTCCAGATCCGTGGATCCGGATTCGCCCCAAAATTTAATGAGTTCTTTCTTGATCCAAGTCCAACTTTCCACAAAATTTCATTAAAATTCACTGAGAACTTTTGGAGATATTTTGTGGGATACTCCGGATCCGGATCCGCTCAAAAAATTTAACATTTCTTCCTTGGCCCATGGCACACCCTTCCACAAAATTTAAACATAAGTTTCTGAACAAAGTTGCTAACAAACAGACAAACAAACAGACAAATGAACAAGCAAACAAACAAGCAAACCAACGAAGGGCAAAAATATAACCTCCTTGACGGAGGTTAAAATGTTAGACAGGATGGTTTTACTTAAGTATTTGGTTTTGATGGTTTCTCTAGTGTGAAGAAAGTCCTTTTCCACTATTTGGAATATAACTTATATTTATCAGACAGAATTACTGTTGCCACAGTTTTTATACATACTACAGTGACCTTCCCTGTATTAAGGAAAATCTTCTTACGTCAGCCTGAATCACATAAAAAATTTTGATAGTGCAACTTGAGATACTATAAGTTGTTGGGATCAGACGCCAGGGTAGAGTGGGTCCATCACGAAAGGTGCCCTGCATAGCACAACGTGCAGAAGTACCGGAAATGGCCTACAGCAGACGCCATGGCAGGCTGCGTCCATCATCTTCGATGTACTCGTTTGGTATACTATACAGCCTTAACGGATGTGGAGTACAGTAGGCTCCGAAAAACTGTTTTTTTGTTTTTGTTTTTTTTTATTGTCAGGAAGAATGAACCACAGGCAACGAGCCGGCAAAATTGTTCCTTCCAAGAGAAAAACAATATACAAGAGAGAGACAAATTCAAGATCCGATCATTTCGAGATGCCTGGACACACTGCGTTTGAAAGACTGGAGATCATAGGAAGCAGGAAATACAGACAGAGGGAGACAGTTCCAGAGTTGACCTGTTGCATAAATGAAGGACTGGGAGCAACGGTTAACTCTTGCATTAGAGAGTTGGACAGAAAAGGGATGAGAGTTTGCTGCTAGACGGGTGCTATGTGCCCGTCGTAGAGGTGGAAGAATGCATGCAGAGAGTTCAGAGGAGCAGTGACCATTAAAGTATCGATAGAAAAGAGATAAAGATACAACAGTGCGACAGAGAGATAGAGGTTGAAGGGAGTCAGTAAGAGGAGGAGAGTTAAAAGCCTTTGACTCCACCCTATTGAGAAGAGCTGTTTGTGGGGAGTCTCCCCACACATGAGAGTTATATTCCACACAGGGGTGAATAAAACCCCTGTATAGAGTCAACAATTGTGCAGGGGTAAAGAAGGAACAGAGTCAGCTTAGCACACCCAATCTCTTGGAACCAGATTTTACAAGTGATGTAATACGATCTTTCCAAGATAAATCCCCTGTAAATGAAACCCCAAGCATGTTCAAGGATGATGCAGGATTAAGTTGAGTATTATTAAACATTAGTGGGTATACCTGTTGAAGATTCTGTCGGGTTGATAGGTGCAAAAACTGAGTCTTTGATGCATTAAAAACAACCAGAGTATTTTTACCCCGGTCAGAGATACGAGCCAAGTCAGACATTAGGTGTGCCATAGCCTCATCCCGTGTCTGTTGAAGTAACTGCTGAGATGGACGTTGCGGGAATTGAATGGAAAGGTGAAGGTGGAGTCATCAGCGTATGAGTGGATAGGGTTAGATGTACAGCTTAGAAGGTCATTGATGAATAAAAGGAAGAGAGTTGGTGATAGGACAGAGCCCAGAGGAACACCACTGTTAATAGGTCTAGGAGAAGAACGATGGCCGTCTACAACAGCGGCTATAGAACGATCAGAAAGGAAGCTAGAGATGAAGGAACAAATAGAAGGATAGAAACCGTAACAGCACAATTTGGAAATTAAAGATTTATGCCAGACTCGATCGAAAACCTTTGAGATGTCAAGTGCAATGGCAAAACTTTCGCCAAAGTCCCGAAAGGAGGATGACCAGGAGTCTGAAAGGTAGGTGAGAAGATCGCCTGTGGAGTGTCCCTGATGAAACCCATACTGACGACCAGAAAGAAGGTTGTGATAGGAGAGATGCTTTAAAATTTTTCTATTAAGAATACACTCGAAAACTTTTGAGATACAGGATGTTAAAGCAATTGGACGATAGTTAGAGGGTTGGGAATGGTCACTCTTCTTTGGGACTGGCTGAATGAGAGCAAACTACCAGCAGGAAGGAAAGGTACACATTGATAGACAAAGGCGAAAGAGTTTGCCTAGGCAGGGTGTAAGCACAGAAGCACAGTTCTTGAGAACAACAGGAGGGACTCCATCAGGCCCATGTGCCTTATTAGTATTCAGGCCTGTGATGGCAGAAAATACATCAGCTGAAGAAATTTAAATGTCAGCCATGACGAAGTCAGAGGGGGAAGTGATGGAGGAACAACACTGGAATCGTCTAAGGTGGAATTGGAAGAGAAAGTCTGAGCGAAGAGATCTGCTTTATCAGTAGAGGAAATAGCTACAGAGCCATCAGAGTAGAAAAGAGGAGGGAAGGATGATGAGGCAAAGTTGTTAGAAAGGTTTTTGGCAAGGTGCCAGAAGGTGCAGGAAGAATTCAAGTTAGAGAGTTGAGAGCATTTAGTATGGATGAAATTATTTTAAGCAGAGCGAAGAACAGACTTTGCACGATTCCGGGCAGAAACGTATAAAAGATGTGATTCAGGGGGTGGGTTGGCTCCGGTACCTTTTATAGGCCCTCCCCTTGTTGTGGACAGCATTAAAACAGGCATGATTAAACCAAGGCTTTCGTGCATTAGTCAAAGGATATGAGAAAGGAATGTATGCTTCCATGCCCGAGAGAATAACCTCCGTAATGTGCAAGGCACACCCAGATGGCTCCCGGCCATGGAAGCAATAATCATTCCAGGGAAAATCAAAGAAGTCTTGCCTAAGGGCCTCCCAATCTGCAGCTCCAAAGTGCCACAGACGACGTTTCTTTGGAGGGTCTGCAGGCTGTACCGGACCGATAGGATAGGTTAAGGTGATAAAGTTGTGATCGGAGGAGCCCAACGGAGAGAATAGATTAACAGTGTAAGAAGAAGGATTAGTTGTAAGGAAGAGGTCAAGTATGTTGGAACTCTCTCCAAGGCGGTCAGGGATACAGGTAGGGTGCTGTACAAGCTGCTCTAGGTCATTAAGGGTAGAAAAGGTGTAGGCTTGTTCACCAGGTGGATCAGTGAAAGGAGAGGAGAGCCAAAGGTGATGGTGAACATTGAAGTCTCCTATAATGGAGATTTCAGAGAAAGGAGAAATGGATAGAAAGTGTTCCATCGTAGATGTAAGATAGTCAAAGAATTTTTGATAGTCAGTAGAATTAGGAGATAAGTAAACAGCACAGATATATTTAGTCAGAGAATGACAGGAAAGCCGAAGCCAGAGTGTAGAGAATTCAGAAGAATCGAGTTCAGGAACACGAGAGCAAGATAAGTCGTTGCGTATATATACACAACAGCCACCTTTGGCTTTGAAATGAGTATAGAGAAAGTAGGAGGATACAGAAAAGGATCTGCTGTCAGTTGCCTCAGACAGCTGAGTCTCAGTTAGAAAAAGAAGGTGAGGTTTAGAGAAGGAGAGGTGGTGCTCAACAGAGCGAAAGTTAGAGGATAGTCCACGAATGTTCCAGGAATGAAGAAGAATAGAGTCAGACAGTGGTTCCAGGCATCTTGAGTCGTCACTGGGAGAGGGGCAGAAGGTGGGGGCATGTATGGTTCCCCCCCCCTGGGGACTCCGAGGCTACGTTATTCGACGTTATTTTTTCTAAAATTTTGAAAAGGAAGTGTGGTGTGTACTGTGCATATAGTTTGGTGTTGATAGAGAAACTTGTATTGGAGAGCATGCTGGCCTACTCTCTGTGTTTTACTGAGACACTGAAAAAGTTCAGCAAAGGGGGATGCTCGGGACCTAGTCCCGAGGGCTGATGAAACTGGAGCTCCAGTTCTCCCTGTCATCAGCTTTCCATCCACCTTGGCAGTACTGCCTTGCTCGACTGGTGCTACAGTCTTCTGCAGTAAACCATTACACACGGTGTTTAGTTCGCGTGTAGCAGTAACGAATTTGAACAGCAGCAGATTGCGGTGGAATAGAAGCTTCATCAAATCAAGCATGATTCTGACACCAACACACACACACACACACACACACACACACACACACACACACACACACACACCGCTCACTGGTGCAGTGGTAACGCTCTCGCTTGCCAACTGGTGGACGGGAGTTCGCGCCTCGCTCAGGTTGCGAAAAGTTTCACTGACGAAGTGGGTGGTTACTGTCCCCCTTGAGCAAGGGGACGGGTGTGTGCGTATGTGAAGGTCACAGCCTTACCCTTAGATCGGACTATATGAGCTCTCAGCTCCCTTCCGGGAGGGTAAAAGCTGACGATCACGACCATCAAGTGATCCTGACCGACCCGGTGAATTACACACACACACACACACACACACACACACACACACACACACATGCACAATGAGATTTATGCATTCAGATGACTCCACTCTGGCTTACCGCACTATCTCTTACTAGACCCTTCTCTTTCCCTTCTACTCTTCCATTTGCTCCTGCTTTACTTCTTTTTCTCCTCTTCTCTAACCCTCAACTCTTTCCCATTTCTCTCTCTCTCTCTCTCTCTCTCTCTCTGTCTCTGTCGTAAATCAGGCATAATTAAAGGGCAATAGTTTCGTGGATTTTTGCTTCCTGGATACTTTCTAGGCTGTAGGATACAGAACGTGACTGAGAGAGTTAATGGCTTAGTCAGCAACACCACGGAGGAATTAGTCTTCGCTACTCTGGCAGGGACTAAATATGAAGCTTCAGGCAGGTCAGAGAAGATACTTGGCAAGTATAGGGGCCTTACGAGGAAGTTCAAGGAACGACGTAGGACGTTAGTTATCTATGTTCTTTTACCCATAATTGACGTTGTTTCTGTGCTTCTCATTAAAATGAGTAAGTCAATAATAGACTAGAAGGTCTGTGTAGAAAGGAAGCTGCTATGTATATTATTGTTTGGGACAATTTTACTAATGACAGGAGCTTGAATGGTAGAGGCGACCTTCACCTCAATAGTGTAGGAAAGTCATTGTTAGGTGGGGTGGTAGGTGACAGTGTCAGGCTTGTCTTAGTTAGCGTAAAAGAGTTGAAAAGAGGAGCAATTAATGGCGCACGTGTTAACGATCCAATCCCCAAGGCCAATGACTGTAGGGTAGGTAAGGTGAGATCAAATCACCAGGCGAGTCAGGCAGATCTGATCTCACCTCAGGTTTAGGTAGAGAGTCAGGGGATTTCGTAGGTAGGAGAGGATTTCGCATCAGCGGCTAGTAAGAGTGTTACAATCTCGCCTGAAGGTATGAACGATTAAACAGTGCTAGTTTTAGTGTCTCACTGCCATATCCAGCTGCACTATGTATATTAATTTTTAAAAATTTTAAAAGCAGTGTTTCGAAGCGAGACGAATTAATTACTGGTGCAAGTGCCAAAATTCCTGACATAATTATGATTACAGAGTCATGGTTAATCCCTCGTAAGAAGTACCTTCTTGGAGACGTATCGTATCAAAACAATGGACCAATCGAAAAATTGCAACTGCACAAAACCGGCATGGGAGTTTTAATATATGTTGAAAATCACAAATGCGCAATACAGATAAGTAAATTCGATATTGCAACATATGACTGTTTTGATGTTGAAACGTTCACAGACCACCCAAGTTGATGAGAGATGATACATTGGTGTAAGACGAAATTTGATTAGTCATGGAAAACAAGGTTGCTATTTTATAGGACATAAATAATCCAAATCTTGACTTAAAAAAAAAAAAAAAAAACTGTGTGCAGACAAAGATGAGAACAGGTCGTTAGAACTTGTAGAGGATGCATTTTTAAGCCAGGCAGTGAATACACCAACACTCGACCTTCCCTAACATCAAGAGTGATTTTATAAATTTCTGTGATGTTGGTGAAACTTCTGCATAATCAGCCATAATATAATCAGACTCGAAATGAAAATAAACATTGGGACCTGTATAATTCCTATATATATATATTTTTTTTTTACTTAAAAATAATTGCTATTATGAGAAATGATATTGCCAACAAACTGAATTTACTACATATGGACAATGTCGACGAAACGTGGAAAATGTTCACTAATCAACTGATGACTATCGAAGAAATATATGCCGAGGAATACCCGAAGAAATAATCACAAGGATAAACGAGCCTGGATGTTTAGCGTCCTGAAGAAGTCGTCGGTCGGGAAAGAAAAGCATATAAAAAATATAACTGTACAGGAAATCATGGTGACAATAACGAAAGCTTTAAATTATAGTAGCAGTGTACGAAAACTATCCAGCAAATGAAACAAAAGCATTCGGGAGCCGAATGCTAATCTCCTGCCAGAACATTTGTTGGATAAGGTGCAATTTACTAACAAACCATATTTGAAGAAAAGTTATACGGAACGCAGTCACCTCCTTTCGCAAAAAGCCAACCCATATTAAAAAAAAAGAAAAAAAAAATTATATATGGCCGCTTGCATTCAGTCGTCTTTGATAAAATCTTTACAAATGTAAATTGGCTTCTGCACATTCACATAATTGCTGCTTCTTGAAATTTTGTTGTACGAGTATGTTCGCCCACAAGTTTTCGAGATATGTTGGGAACACACACACACACACACACACACACACACTGACAAAATCACTTCGCCTTGCTGCAGGCGGGCAATAACTAAGCTTGATTATGAGCCAAAACTTCTAGTCAAACAAAGTCAAACTCTAAGAGATCTTTCATTCTCTAAGGAATATGAAAAAAAAAAAAAGTAAAAGACATAGACCCTATGCTAAATTCGGGAGGTGATTTTGCTCATGACATCTAAATAATAGCAATAATACTGAACGACTCCTTTCATAGTGCTCTTACAGTACAACAGGAAAAGGCGTTCACTTTCCCATCCCACAGACGATTTTCTAGGGGTCAGAAGATAATCAATTATCAATCAGCCATGTGACAGGACATGATGTATTAATTTATCTTAGGTAGATCTACCCAAATAAATTAACTGAAACAGAACAGATAATTCCTCTTGTACTACATTAATGTTATAGACGACTAATGGTAACTATAATTAAAATATTCAATAAAATTAACCCAGTGTATAGTACACGATCAATGGGAGCTCCCAAATAGAGCATCTATCTTTAAGAGGATGGATATGAAACCAGTCACACATTACCATCCGATCAGCCCAGCCTTGGTATTAAGCAATTTTTTAGGAAAATTGTTAAAGATAAGACTTCATTATTCCTTAGTAAGGAAAATCTTTTATCAGATAATCAGCACGATTTTCGTAATAATGGTTCATGGTTTACAAATCTGCTTAACATAGAATTAAATATATATACGATAACTGGAACGCAAAAATACAATCGGACGTCATCTACCTAGATTTCCGGACATCGTTTGATAAGGTTCCATATCGAAGACTACAAGAAAAATGAAGCAAAGATATTCGGGTGCCTAATGCTAATCGCCCGACAGAATATGTTCTTGGCTAAGGTAGAAGGTACCTACTCACCAAATTTAAAGAAAATTCACAAAACTCTTTGGAATTCAGTCACCCCGTTTCACAAAAATCAATCGCCATTAAAAAATATATGGTGGCTGGCATTCGGTCATTTTTGGTCAAATCCTCACCAACAGGTAGCCTGAACACTTCTGCACATCCACGTATTTGCTATTTCATGAAGGTTTGGTAAAAACTGGGCCATAGCATTTCCAGATATTTTGGCAACAGGCAGACAGACAGACAGACAGACAGACAGACAGACAGACACACACACACACACACACACACACACACACACACACACACACACACACACACACACACAAGCCGACAAATGCAAAATCACTATATCTGGCTGTTAAAGACGGGTTAAAATTAAGAAGCCCACGGCTTCTCCTACAAATTATGTTAGTGTTCATGGAATGGTGACTGGAAAACGAATGGAAAGCAGCGTGTACTGATTAACGGCAACCACTAGAGGGGCTAGGCGTAACTTGTGAATTCCCTCAAGAGTATCTTATGGGACCAGTTTTCTTCACCATTTATATCTATGCAATGCACCAAGGACGCGTGTCTAATGCAGCGAAATTTGCCGATGACAAGAAATTTTGAGGCAGAGTTATTACGAATGTGGACTGCGATTCTATACAAAACGACCTGGATATGTTAATAACTTGGGGAGTAGAATGTTAGAGTAAATTTAATGTAGATAAATGTAAGGTAATGCAATTTGGCGACAAAAGCATGAAATATGAATACCGCGTTTTCGATACCCCAGTGGCTGAAGTAATATACGAGAAAGATTTTCGAGTAATTATAAGTACCGTCCTCGAAAACTCAGAACAGTAATTAGCATCCACTAGCAAAGCAAACAAATTGATCAGATCCATTGCAAAAACACGATCATAAAACGTCCCATGTTATCTCTAAGCTTTATATATCACTAGTTAAAGCACACCAACAAACTGTGTGCAGCACTGGTCTCTAAACTCATGGACTCATAGTTACCTATTTCTAACTTAAAATGTGGGACGATGAGAGCAAGACTTTTTGCTTAATTATGAGAAAATGCGGCGATAGTACACGCTCTTTCTTTTACAAATTTTTAGATTAAAGATCACGCAATGCATAGTTGTTTCTCTTCTGCCTCTCCCATAAAACAGTAACATTTTTTTTTTTTTTTAAATAACGAGCATGGTGGTTTTTTGCAGTCTTTTGTCTGCCGATTTTATTGAATTCCGTGGTGGGTGGGGGAAAGTCTTCATCTTTTCACTTAACACGTTCGTTAATATCAGTGGAATTAGCTTATTTTTCAAACAAATAAGCTCGTCGTTTGCCAATCGGCCTCCTAATGCCCGTACTCCCAATGTACTCCTAAATTCTTTTCGACACCCCTCCCTCTCTCTCTCTCTCTCTCTCTCTCTCTCTCTGAGGAAGAGGAGTTCTCGGCTTCTAGTCCGTGGTTGCGTTCCCTTTCCTGGTGCGCTAATTCCCTCTCCCCTCCTCCCTCCGAAGTGAGACGTAACCGTTCTCTTCTCTCTTTTACGTCGCATCACTTCCTTTTCCCTCTTTCTACCTCACTTTTTGTCTCTGTCTCCATCTTTTCCTTTTTTCCTCTCGTCCTCCTTCACTTCTTCCCTCTCTGTTTCTCTCCCGTCTACACTGGCAGAATCGTGCTGAGTTCAGACACCGGACTTTTTCACCTTCTCTTCTCTCCATCCATACATTCCTTCTCTCTTTCCAAAAATTATTCCCCCCTGTATCACTCCCCTCATTCGCCATCCCCTCTCTTCCGTGTGTTAAGCCGTTCAGTCTCGTCCTCTCTCGGTCTATTAATCCTTTCCTACTGAAGTCATTCTCACCCTCCCTCATTTCATTCCATTCCACTTTTCCTTCCTTCCCTTACCCATTCTTTGGTTAACCTTTCTCTGTCCTTCATTCCGTTCCTTTCATTTTCTCCCTCACACTTTCCCCTTTCTTTCTTTTTATTGTTCTCCACTCGCCCTTCTTAACACCATTTCCACTCTCCATCCCGACCTCACATACTCTTTTCTCCTCCTCACTTCTCTGTTTTTCTTTCCTGCGTCGCTTCTATCCTCTCTCTCTCTCTCTCTCTCTCTCTCTCTCTCTCTCTTTGCTGCATAAAGATCGAAGAAGGAAAAAGAGAGAAACAGAGAGGGAAGCGAGTAAGGGAGAGAGAGAGAGAGAGAGAGAGAGAGAGAGAGAGAGAGAGAGAGAGAGAGAGCCATGGGTGCAAGAGTAAAAATGAATGCTGGGAGAGGGAACGTAAACAGAAACAAATATGAAGAGGAAAGAAAGGAGGCTTGGAAGGGGCAGGAGGAGGAAGCGGTAAATATAGGGACGAAAAAGAAAAATTTGAAAAGCAATAGAAGGAAAGTAAGAAATTATAGGTTTTGCAATAACATGATAATGACAAGCTAGAAATAATAAAAAAGGAAATGTGAAGATTGAAAGAACTTTAAAAATTATGGAAAGAATGAAAGTTTCTAATAATATATATAACTCCGTCAAAAGAATGACAAACTACTGTATTCCTGCACGTGGAGGGCTACCTTGCCGTGGTGAGCAGGCTTTAATACCGCTCTGACCTAGCTGGGTCAGACTAGATTGGTGCAACCGTACTAAAACGGCCAACGAGCAACAGTCAGACTAAGAGCACTCATCCCCCCACCTCTCTCGAGACTCTCTAACCCAGAGTCCCAGGCGGAAATGGTGGAGGCCGCTCGGGGATGCGGACGAGAGAGGCAGGGAGGAATATGGAAAAGCCACTTCAACCACACCTCTCCTGAGACCCTCTTGTGCCAGGATTCCATTCGGAAAAAAGTGGTGATAGCCTTCTGGGGGTGGAGATGTGCCTGCCCATGGAGTGCTACTTTACAGTGGCGAGCAAACTTCAGTACTGTTTCGATTAACTGGGGTCATATTAGAAGGGACTATTAGCAGCATACTGCATGCACTCTGCCCAGCCGCTGGGGGACAAGACAACCCAACTCGGTACCGGATCCCAAGCTTAATACATGGGGTGGATTTGCGTCAAGAATGTCATCCGACGGTAAAACCGGAAAAAAAAAAATGACAAGGCACATCAAACCAGGATATCCCGGTCCAATCTGTACGGCGAAGATTGATCAAACACATCGACCCCATACTGAAGTGGGAAAAGATGGAAGATGAAGAAGACGAATAAAATAGGGAGCCATCGCAGATTATTCTGTGACCAAAGGTTTTGTTCAGATATGAGTTTTCAGAATAGTGAAATTAGCCAAGGATGGTAAAAGTTTCCTCCTTCTAGTACAAAGAAACTTTACCTGGTATATATTTTGGCGATAACAAGAAGATTGTACAAAATATTACATCCTGTTGATCTAATGGCGGCTAGTCCCTTCATCCATCTGCAGTGAATCTCCGAACCTCATCATTGTCAGTCCTTTACTATGGCTGTCCGTCTTTATCTGTTCTGTGAAGGACGTCACCTGTCCATATCTCTTTTTACTATTTGACTGTAGTGATAGTATCAATTACTTTAATATATCCTGTTTTCCAGGCAGCTCTCTTTGTTTTTATCTCTCCTTGTGACCCCTAACACAATCAGTTCTTTTCCTCTGTGAGCAGTCCTAAATTTACCTTCCAATTGTTTTGTTAGAGTACACGTTTCTAATGCACAATGTACAGTCGCTCAAAAAAAGTATCCTCCCAAAGGTGCCGTGAGTCGTTCAGACACAACGAACGAAGAAATATGGAAAATATTAAGTGAGCGTGAGATCTGTTAGTAGCCCCGGTTTACATACGGCGCAGCGGTGTACGAGTTAAAGTGTCGTATGGAAACATTATGCCCTTGTGAAATGCAATAAGGGAATTATCTCGGATATATGAAATGGGATTATTCATGTATTTCCGCTGCTTAGCCTGTATGAGTAGAACAGAACAATAGACTCTGTATCGGATATCTGAAATCCTCGACTCAAACTTCGGATCTGGATATAAGGTACCGAATCTATCGTGATATTTGAAAGAGCCAGGCTTGCTAACAATACCGACACTGCTTCAATCGCCCGACACATTGTGAAGTCCTGCGTTCATACGCTGGGAGGATACTTTTTTGAGCGACTGTACAGCAGGATGGACGACTGAAATTATATAACACCTCTTTTGCCATAAGTGTGTACTTTCTATTTTATCTTACGAATCTAGCAGAATCCTTGGAACATGTTGTACTTGGTCACAAAAAATAGAAAGAGGTAATAAAGCATAGGTGTTCAATGATGAAAATGTGGGACGCATTTTCGAGACCTGGCTTATTGATCTTGCTATTTACCATTTCCAATGATGTGCTGAAGTCTGATATTGTTTTAGTTATTTCCAAGTGAACCAAGTCTTAGCTCTCAGAATATATTAGAATTTTCAGCATTACTGTAGCGAATTTTAAGAAATAACTTAAGAAACACTAATTTCTTTTCCACAAGCATTCCCTCGATATGGATAAGGCAGGCATAGCTTTATTTTTTATTTTATTTTATTATTTTTTAGGTAACATGGTTTTGTTGCTCAGTTAAATGGTTTTTTTCTCAGCAATGTGATGGTGAATTCTGGGAAAGCGTAAGTTCCCTGTGACATTCGTAGTCACCAAACTAACACAGATTTGGTGTTGTTCTCTACCACCTTATATACGGTGTCTGATGGTGTTCTCACTCCCTTCCCTCGCTTGTGTAGGCCTAATAAGTGGTATAAAATAATCAATAGAAACAGAAAGGCTAGGAGAAAAATGCTTGGAAAATCTAGAGCATTTACTTGTATAGTGAGAAGAGGAAAACAGAAATACTAGAGTTTACAGTGATGAAATATTGAATGCTCTCAGAGTTCTAGGGCTCAGTTTTGGCAGAATAAGATCCGTGTAGCGTTGACTTCAATAAAACATAGGCCTAAGAGCTTTTCCACTCATTATTGGTTGCCAGTATTAACGCTTAGGCCCGTAACCTTTAGTACTTTGGTAAAATACTTTGACTTTAACACAAATCCAACGCTAGAGCTGTCCCGAAGAAGAAAAGGTTTGTAGAATACGTTAAGACAAAAGTTAGGGTAAGTAATGAAAAAATAAAAGGAAACGTAGTTTTATCACGACAAATATTTTAATAACATACAAGGTTGGAATAAAGCATGCTGATAATAAATTAATGTAATGATTTACGGAAAGGAGAGAGAGAGAGAGAGAGAGAGAGAGAGAGAGAGAGAGAGAGAGAGAGAGAGAGAGAGAGAGAGAGAATCAAGTGGGTCTAAAAGCAAGCGTATCGTTTATCATTACTGTGTAAGAGTATATGTGGATGTGTATAATGACGACATACTGCTTGTCGTCATATGTGCGCAAGCTGCAAGATTTTTTTTTTTTTTTTTTATGTAAGAAAGGCATACTCAAAGATCAGGAGCCAACAAGATTACTCCCTCCAAGAAAAAACAAAAACAAGACAACAGAGAGCCAAATTCAAGATCCGTTCATTTCGAGGTGACTGGACACACTGCGTTCGATGGTCTGGAGATCATAGGCAGTAGGAAATGCAGAGTGAAACAGTTCCACAGCTGACCTGGTGCATACATGAAAGGACTGAGATTAACTGTTAACTTTTGCATTAGAGAGTTGAACAGAAAAGGGATGAGAGTTTGTTGCTAGACAGGTGCTAGGTTCCCGCCATAGTGGTGGAGGGATACAGGCAAAATGTTCAGAGGAGCAATGCCTATTGAAGCAATAAAAAAAGATATAAGAATGCAACACTGTGGCGAAGAGACAGAGGTTGAAGGGAGCCAGTATGAGGAGGAGAGTCAATGAGACGAAAAGCCTTTGCCTCCTTGAGAAGAGCTGTATGCAGGGAGCCTTCCCACGCATGAGAGTTGTACTCTACACAGGGGCTAATAAAACCCGTACACAAAGTCAATAACGGTGAAGGGGTAGAGAAGGCATGGAGTCGGCTTAACGCGCCTAATCTCTTGAAAGCAGATTTTACAAGAGAGGCAATATGATCTTTCCTAGATAAATCCCTCGAGAATGAAACCGAAGTATGTTTAAAGATGGTGCAGAATTGAGTTGGATATATTTAAGACTGGAGGATACTCCTGCAGAAGATTTTGTCTTGTTGAAAGATGTAAAAACTGAGTTTTTGATGCATTAAAAACAACAATTTACTTTTACCCCAATCAGAGATATGAGCCAAGTCAGGCATAAGGTGTGTCATAGCCTCATCTCTTGTTTGTTGAAGAAACTGCTGCGATGGACACACGGGCAGCAGATAGAAAGGTGGAGGTTGGAGTCATCAGCGTATGAGTGGATAGGGTTAGATGTACAGCTTACAAGGTCACTGATGAGTAGAAGGAAAAGAGTGGTGATAAGACAGAGTCTTGAAGAACCCCACCATTGATAGTCCTAGAAAAAGAACGGTGGCCGTCTACAACAGAGGCTATAGTACGACCAGAAAGGAAGCTGAAGATACAGATAGAAGGATAGAAACCGTAAGATGGCAGTTTGGAAATTAAAGATTTATGTCAGACCCGATCGGAAGCTTTTGAGATGTCAATTGCAATGGCAAAGCTTTCGCCAAAGTCCTGAAAGGAGGATGGCCAGGAGTCTGAAAGGTAGATGAGATCTCCTGTGGTGCTTCCCCAGTGGAACTCATACTAACGATCAGAAAGAAGGTTGTGTCAGGAAAGTTGCTTAAAATTCTTTTTGTTAAGAATAGATTTAAAAAGTTGTGAAATATCGGATGTTAATGCAATCGGGCGATAGTCAGAGGGAGGGGAATGGTCATCCTTCTTTGGGACAGGCTGAGAGAGCAGGAAGGAAAGATACAAGTTGACGGACGAAGGCGAAAGAGTTTACCTAAGTAGGCCGCAAGCAGAGAAGCACAGTTCCTGAGGACAACAGAAAGGACTTCATCAGGCCTATGTGCCTTGTTAGTATTGAGGCCAGTGCTGGCAGAGGATACATCAAATGATGCAATTTTCATGTCAGGCATTAGGGGGTGGGAATGGGGAAGTGATGAAGGGACAGCACAGGAATAGTCTAAAATGAAACTGGGGAAGAAAGTCTGGGCGAAGACTTCTGCTTTATCAGTAGAAGAGGAGAGCCAGAGATTTCAGAGAATGGAGAAACTGATAGGATGTGTTCCATCTTGAAAGTAAGACAGTCAGAGAATTATTCATAGTCAGTAGAATTAGGGGATAAGTAAACATCACAGATATATTTAGTCTGAGAATGCCACGTATATATAAATAACGTAGATAATGAGTAAGTCTGACTGTGATTACGTCTTTTTGAGTTCACTTATGTGCTTATGTGCCTATGTGTATGTTTGTTTAAACTGCATTTGAAATATATGTGCTTATGAACGTGCATTTGTAAATGTAACGGAGGAAAAAATTAGTATATATATAAGATCCCGTGTGTGTGTGTGTGTGTGTGTGTGTGTGTGTGTGTGTGTGTGTGTGTGTGTGTGTGTGTGTGTGTGTGTGTGTGTGTGTGTGTGTGTGTGTGAAATCAAAGTGGTAACAAAAAGAGCTCTCGTCAGGTCTAAATTGATATTTATTACTCTCTCTCTCTCTCTCTCTCTCTCTCTCTCTCTCTCTCTCTCTCGCCATCACTATCGTCTCCCTAGGGAGAAGGGAGGGGGATAAAATTCGGAGAGTTGGATAGGTAAATATTTCACAGAGTGAGTAACAGAAGAGGATCAGGTGTGAAAGCGGGAGGGAGAGTAAGATAAAGAGAGGGTATGAGAGGGGTGAGAGTTAGAGAGGAAGAGTGAAGGAAGGAGGAATGAACTGAATGAGGGAAAAATTTGGAGATTATAAGACTGAATCGATGGGCTGACTACGAGAGACGGAGTATTAAAGAGTTGAAGTGACACGAACAAACAGTCACGGATTAATACATAACCGCCTACATCGTTGGAGGATGAGAGAGAGAGAGAGAGAGAGAGAGAGAGAGAGAGAGAGAGAGAGAGAGAGAGAGAGAGAGAGAGAGAGAGAGAGACTCCATGTTTACTAAATTCGAATATTCTAAACAGGATAAAGACCTTTGTGCTTGTTCATTTTCATCACATAAATTGACTGTATCTCTGATGATATTGTGACTTTCTCTATCTGTTATCTGATGCCCATTCTGTCCTTCCTCAATAATGATGTGTTATGGTAGAATACACTGTTTTTTGTTACATACTGTCTCACTTTGCATGGCCCAGTAGAGAACAAGTTTAGGGCTTCATCAGACACACATGTTTTCCATTGTCAAGCCTTTCTAAATATTTATGAGTTTCTTTACAGCTCATGAAGTCAGCACTGCCATATAGTGATAACACTGTACCGTAAATTTCAGCAGGTTTAACCCATTGTTGCCTGAACGTTCTTTTCATGGTACGCTGCTCAAGGACAGCGTACCATGAAACCAGGACAGTATTGTCAGTCTGGCTCAAGCCAGACTGACAATACTGTCCTGGTGATGGAAATTCAAACAAATCAGAGAACCAGTTTTTGCTGCTCTAGACTGCAACAGTTGCCTTATTCAAATATTGCTTGTACATAATTTATCTTCGGATATAAGCTCACGAAGTACTTGTCCAACAAAAGCAATTAACCCCGAATGCTATCATTTATCCTAGTCTCAGAAAAATGGTCTGTTGTTGGCCTTAGTATAACATACAAGTTTGCTCTTTTTAGAGAAATAGTTCATCCAAATAGCTATCAACCATTATTATTGCTTGGAATTGTTCATAGTTGGCAAAAAACTCCTATGGTTATATGAATACATTACACAAGTTCACCCTTAAAATCCATCAACTCCATGACCACGATGTTTTTTTTTCCTCTCCAGGCTTGTCACCAGCAGAATTATTTCTGCTCAGTAAGGACCTATTATAATGATCGCGTGAAACAGCTCATGGGATCGCCAATTTGACCGCTGTAGCCTCTCTCTCTCTCTCTCTCTCTCTCTCTCTCTCGTCTTTTGCCCGATTAGCCCATAAAGCTGCTTTCTCTTACTCTTCCATTCTGTAGTCATTTACTTCCATCTCTTTTGTTCATTTCCTCTCATTCTGCCTTCTACTTGCATCTTCCTTGTCCCCCTTTTCTACTAGCCTACACTTCTAATTTCCCTTCTTTTATCTTTTCATGTTAACCTTCTCTTATCCTGGTTTCTGTACTTTCCACTAGTCTCAGTCTTGTCTTTTCCCCTCCATTCGTGTCCTGCGTTTTCTTCTCTCTTTCCCTCCTATATTGATTTCGTTTTCTTTCTTATCCCTCGCAGCTTTACCTTTCTACGTTTGCTTTATTTTATTGTGTGGTTTTGTTTCCTTTGTATTGGTCACTCTTTCCTTTCCGCAAAATTTATCGGTGTTCTTCTTCCGTTGATTATCGCTTTATATTCTTGCTCATTTTCCGTTCTTCCTAACCCTTTCAGTTCAGTATCGCAGGTGTTTAGTTAATTATT